>NW_010166412.1:233655-238109 GCF_000695765.1 Mesitornis unicolor
TGGATGATGACTGGGAACCGGCAGAGTTGGGTTTTGAGTAAGTGTATGAAGATCCAGATGACAGAAGAAAGCTGGTGTGCCAGTGCTTTTGAAAGGCTGTAATTAATGGGGTATTACTATTTGTCTTATTGGCTTAGCATCAATCCTAGGCAAGATAGGATTAGCTATCCTAGGCAAGACAGGGATAGCTGAAATCATAATTGGGTGATAAAGACCCAAAAAAGAATAAAATAAGTGAATGACAATCATTTTATGTACTCAGAAAAAAATCTTATCAAATGTACTTAATTAAATGTGGGATTAAAAATTCAGTAGATAATGGCCACAGTATTGATGGAGTATAGTTAGATTTCTGTGCTTGATGCTGTTGGCCTTTTTATTAAAGAAACAGACAATGTGGATTCAGCCTGATGGATTTCAAGGGGATAATTTCCTGCCTTTGTACCTGATGCTGGTAGTTGCCATGTGAGCTCACTGTTGGTTGGAAATTCTTCTAGATCCCAGCAGGGATTACCTCTAGGTGCTGTGCTGTTTGAACATTCTGTCATAGGAGTAAAGATGAAAAATGGGTCTTGATATAAGTTTGTGGGTGGACAACTTGTTGGAAAGGTGGTTTACAGTGGCTGAGACAGGACACTGATGCTGAGTGGTGGGTGTGGGACGAGCTGGCCATGAGCAAATTTGTATTTCTAACACTTTGATGTGGCTGAGTCTAAAAGACTTATCCTGAGGAAGAAAATATGTTGATGAGGTGTAAGGTGGCAGAAAGGCTTTTGCAGAGTAAGGACTTTAATCAGAACCATGCTGTTGCTTGAACTTAAGCCCAGTTTTTTCCCTGTCTTCTACTATACCAGCCCATCCAGGGCTGTGTACTCCAGACCGGATGAGTACTGGAGCTCATTCTCCATATACAGTATCCTGGATATTGAATTAAAATATTGATAAACTGTGGGGCGCTTGGCTGGCCCTGGGAGTGCAGTGCTCAGTGTGCTCCCAGGGCTGAGGTCGCAGTGCCCACGCTGTGGCAGCGTGCCCGCCGAGCACGGTTCCCTGTGCTGCAGTGGCACGGGGCTGCTTGGATGTGCTGGGGCTGTGTCAGAGCACCAGGAGCAAACCCTGCTACCTCCTGAGATGGCAATGAAATAGGACAGAGAGAAACAAGGGGATTTTATTGCCATTAAAAGTACCAATTTGTACAAGCCGACATTTTAAATAGTGTAATTTAAATGGAACCAAACTGATATGAATAGAACCTATTAATAAATTAAACACTTCTTTCCACCCAATATTTCACAAGGGAATTAGCAGAATAATTTGTTAGTAAATGAGCCCAGGAATGAAGCTGTGAATGACATATCTATCCTATCCTTCTCCTCCCCTGTAACACTCTCTGCAGATGTAAGCGCAAAGTTGCTGCGATTTCAAACCTTGGCCCCTTTCACTTGTGTACAAACACAAGCACAACTTCAGGTGATGGAAGGAGGATGATGTAGTGGTTAGAGAATCGGCCTTGGCTGCAAGAGTTAATCATGCTCTGCTGCAGATTTTGTGCATTATCTCAACCAAGTTGTTTCAGGCCGGTGTCCCTCACAGTATTTAGGCACCTGGCTGTCATGCCGGTACTGCTCTCTCAGTGCAGTCGCTGAGGGTGGCCCTGAGGGACGTCTCTGGACCAGGAACTGGAGACCTGGCTGTTGGGTCAGCGGTGGCCCAGCAGCAAGCAGCAGTACTGAAACTGAGGTTTGCTCGTAGCAAAGAGTGAAGGGAGTTCGTCTGTCCTCTGCCCTCTCGAATCGGACCCTAGGACTTTGGCACAGCCTTGCCTGCTTCCAGGAGCGCTAAAAGCACCCCTTCCCTTGTGTGTTAGCGCAAGGGAATATGGACACACGTGGTCAAAAGCATCCTCTCCATGGTGAAACGCTGACTAAACTGCTGTTGGCAACCTCGGGAACAGGTGGCAGAGCAGTGCTTGAAAATCTCCTTTTTCCCCCTCCTTCTTCTCCCTCTAGATGAAGGTCCCTTCAAGCAGAAGTGGCAGAAATAGCGAGGAAGACAGCATCAGGGAGGCCACAAGCTCTCAGCGGAGCAGCTCAAGGGACCGTCTCAGTGATGTAAGTACCATTCAGGAGAAAGCATCGCTTCATTGCAGCAATTCCCGCTGCTGACATGGCTTTTCATAAATCTTGCTGAACAAATGTTGGCATCCAGAGGTCACTGTGTAATAACTTTTTTTTATGTCATGATTGAGTGTTATGGCATAAGTGGTTGAGCTGCCTTGCAAACACTATAATCATGGTGCAAATAGTATGATAAGCGAAAGATCAGAGATGGGAAAACAAAATGGAATTGTTATTCCTCAGGGAAAAATGGCTCGATGTTTTGTTTTGTTTTCTTAAAGAAGTTGTGTTAAAAAGCTTTTTACCGTATGCTGCGGTTTCGCTACTGCACGTAATCGCATAGTTTGGGTGCAAAGTCAGTTCGTCTGATTTTATGCTTCCTGCCTCCAAGATATGAGGGGTTTTTTGGGGAAAACTGTCTTTCTCTCAGGAAATTTGATGGTATGTTGAGTGAAATGTTATGATAAAACAAAAGCAAACGGTGCCTTAGTGTGTAAACACACAAATGGGCTTTTGAGTCACCAAGAAATCAATGGCAGTGCTGGGATAATTTTATACGAAGCCTTTTTGTGTTAGCAATTAGCATTTCGCCTTCATTAAAACATGATTTTTTACTAATTAGGACCTTTCCCGTTAGGAGAGATTTAAATGAAGAACAATAATCAAACGCTGGCACGAGCATGTCTGAAATATTAAATTTGCCTTTTCAATGGCAAGCCACAGAAATCCCAGAGCGAGTGGTTTTCATGTTGAGTTCTATTAATGTAAAATATGCTTCATAACTAAAACCTGTCACAGAAAACGGCTCACACCAGCTAAATTCAATTGGACAGTTAATTTAGCTTTAAAATTGAAAACACTACCTCCGCTTCAGGATGCAAAAGGAACGGGGGGGGGGAGAAAGCCTTTGATAAGTGTTATGTATTTGCTATTAAGGCTTTCAGAGCCCATTCTACAGGAGGAGAAGGGAGAAAAAGGGGGAAAAAAATGGCTCCCACAAATGTGTTTAAAAGCTGAAAGTATTTATTAAAAATGTCAGCAGAAAAGTGCTTTTGGCAGATTAAAGCGGGATTCAACTTGACAGCTCTGACAGGGAAATGTGACGGGGGAAAATTCTCTCTACATGTTTGGAGTGTGAATGGGGCGCTGTAAACAGCCGACACAGTGGGAGGAAAAGAAAAATAACGTGTCCTGTGATCTGCTTCCAGGATTGCAAACCCACATGCCGCGATGGGGAGAGCCGGTGAGGGGGGGCCTGTGGACAAATCCCCTTGCTGCGGGGTGACTTTGCCTGTGTTATTAGTCAATAATGGTCATAATTTTATATATACATATATTTATGCCATTCGCTCCTTCCCCTCCCCTCGGCGGCTCCTGACAGGTATGTGAGCAGGGGCGCCTGGCAGCATTGCTGTACCAAACTTGGGGCTGCGGGAGAGGAATAACATACTCAGACGTAGAGATTAGCTTGGGTCAAAGCGTTAAGTCGTCTTGGAGACTTTCCTTGTTAAGCTGATGTACTTGCAGTTTTTTCTCCTCCTTTCCCTTTGCCCCCAAAGTTGCAGGCTGAGCCTGCAGGAATTGAGTCTGAGTGCCTAATTCCTGCAAAATCTTCAAAGCTAGTTCGGCAGCCAGGGAAATTCAGTGGGAAATCGGCACTCTGTTCTTTTTTAGTCAACGGGGACTGAAGTGCCTGAAGGCCGGGGCGCACTTCAGAGCTTTGCTGAAGCTGCTTTCATGACCTGGCGACCCACTGCAAATGAGAATTTTTAAAATTAGTAATTAAACAGTTTGAAAAGTAAGGTTCATGAATCACAGAATGCGCTTCGTTCATTATTTGACGAGTGCAATTTAGCTTTAATTATGTATAATGCTTCCTCGCGCACTAGTAAATGTTCTGTAGTCTATTTAGTGACTGACAGAAAGTCTTAGAAAGTCCCGCGGGTGCAATTGAGTGGTTTTCCCCATTTGCTGGAAAGGAATAAGGTGGCAGACTTTTTCTTTTTGTAGAGAGGGGGAAGGGAAGGGAAGGGAAGGGAAGGGAAGGGAGGAAGGAGGCGAGGGGAAGGGAAGGGAAGGGAAGTAGACGATGTGCTACTGAGCGCCAGCTCCTGCGGGGTTTTCTGTCCAGCCGCGCCTGGTCCCTGTCTGGCACTGCAGCTGTGCTTCCCAGTGCGCTGCTCAGGTAGACGGTGTGCAGCTGAACCGATGCGGCTCCTTACGTGTGGCACTGAGGGTTAAAAAGCCATGGGACAGTAAGGACGTAAAGGGAGAGCAGGGAGGGTTTTTCCCTGTGGTTAGTGGTTGCAAGTGGAGGCTGCAGCACTCGGCTGTGCT
>NW_010166412.1:238130-238985 GCF_000695765.1 Mesitornis unicolor
AGGAGCCACCTGGGCTGTTTCGTGCTCTCTCCCGAGCAGCTCTCCTGCTGTTTCTTGGCGCATTTGGCCTTCAGCACTGCTTTTCACGCTGCCTTTCCCTCCCGTCTCTTTCTCCATTAACTTGGGTGAACAATGGAGTAAATGAGGCGGGAGGTGGCAGGTTTGGCTGCTGCACGGCAGCGCACAGCAGGTGTGGTGGGAAATGCGCGTATGAAAGTGTCTGCTGCAGCGCTTGGCGTTGCCACCTTAGGAGCACTGGAGTCCTCCCTCTGGCTTCTTTGTCGCTCTCCATTTAGGAGGTGCTATTATGAGCAGCTTAGCTCCTCTGTGTGATTTGTTTCTTGAGGTGACTTGTTCAATGGGATGCCAGCAAGTTGTTCTTTATTTACATTAGTGCATGTCATTAGTCTCTAATGGACCATGAAGTCAAGAGGTGGCCTGGTCTGTCGTGAAATGATTGCACTCTAAAGAAAACTGAAGCAAATGATTGATTGTGTCTTACACACACTCACACACACACACACACACACACAGAGCCATTGGTCCGTCCACAACAAAACCCAGAGCGTTTCGCTACTTCTTTGCCACAATGAAACTTCTGTGGAGAGAGAGTGCTACAACTTCATAGTAAGACAGCAGTTGTCTGTCTTGTGTAGTACGTCTTGCCAGACATTACACTGAGTGCCATTTGTTATGGGTCACTGGGGGAAGAGTGCTTATTACGATCTAGTGAAATCATCTCTGGCTGCAGAGGTTAGATGTGTTGAGGCTGGTCTCTTCTTTAGGATGATGAAACGGCAGAAAAACAGAGAAGTTTTAGCCCGGGTTTGCACAGCAGATGGTGTGGTGTGAGGG
>NW_010166412.1:238996-257963 GCF_000695765.1 Mesitornis unicolor
AAGAGGGGATGGGAATCGGCCACTTGTTTATGTTCCCTGCGTTGATGTAAAATTCCCCTAAAATCTACTACAAAGCTGCCGTCCCTTGTACTCCCAGATCTTCTACAACCAACACAAAGTCAATAGTCTTTTTCCAAAATGGGATTTTCTTCTGCTGTCTTCCATAGTGAAGTAATTGGAAGTTGCCAGAGAAGTAAGAGCCAGATAAGCCATATTGCTATTTTGTTGTGTTGACCCAAGTAAAAGTGGGAGGCTTGGGCATTTTGTTTTGGTTTTTCCCCATGTTCCATAATTGTCCTAATCTTTTCTGATGTCCTGAACAGTCCAAAAATCCACACAGAGCCTCGTATAATGGCTTTAAAAAAAGGTTTTTATCTTTTTCTTGACCCATCAGCTTAAGAACTGCCTGCTTTTTAATGGATTTTCTCCCTCACTAAATTGAATGGATCGTCCCTCATTATCATTTAAATAGAAGCCTCACTCCCTGTGAACATGGAAAATTTGAATGTGGTAGTAGAGCTGTGATAATTTGAAATATTCGAAAGGTGGGGGCAAGGAGGGGGAGCAGGCGGCAGAGTGCAGAATTGCTGAATGTAATTGTCATGGATTCTCAATTTTGTTGCCACAAGATGGGAAAATAGACTAATAATTGTCTTCCAACCCTAGTAGAATAGTTGCCCTAGTTAGCTGAAGCTAACACTCTAATTGTCATGGGGGCACAGAGATGAATGAGGATGTATGCAGGGCACAGCCAGGGCTAAATTGAGTGATATACTAAGGCAAAGAGCAAATTGGCAATTATTGGCCCAGCTGAAAAGGTTGGCAGGTGTGCTGCTTTCTCACGAGCCCTTAGGGGGAAATTGGAAATATAAAATATCGACCATAAATACTCACTGATTAGGAAATATGTTGCAAGAGGTGCTGGCCACTTAAGAGTCAAAACTCTCCTTTTCAAGGGATTGGCTTCAGCTGTGCATAAACCCAGCCAGCGCTGCTGCTAAGTTGTTCAGAGCTGTTTCCTCTCATCCGCCATCCCCCAGGCTAGCTTTTTTAATTTTCCATCATCCTATCCTCATATGTTTGTTTGTTTGTTTTTCTTTAAACATAACAAATGAAAAGCAGTCTTTTAGGAAATGCAGAGATTTTCCCCTCTCTAAATGTTCTTTGATAAGTGTTTAGCATATTGTATAGACTAGATATAAAATTCTCTCTCTTTTAGATGAATACAAAATAACTTCTGTGATTTCTAAATCAAACAGTTCGCTGTGATCTGCTTTTCTTTGTATGCCATCACAGACACTATCTCCCCCTTCCCTCCTACTTTCTGTGCCACGCTTCCTCTCCTGGGGCACAGGGATTAAAGCAGCAGCAGGGTACAAAGCTGCTGGTCCTCTACGTGTGCCTCAGGCTGAAGAATCTTGCCAGGGGCGTGACCGAATGAGCCTCTGAAGTGAGAATTGGACCACAGTTGCACCACAGGTCCATATTTATCTACTTTGCAAACTTTGGCACATGTGGGAACCCCGGTCTTGGCTTTGGGCAGGGTGGCGGTGAGACAACAGAGCTTGGCACGTTTCGGGCCAGGAACACCCCAGTGCCCATAGTCAGGGATGTTACTGAGTGCGTTGAAAGAGTTTTTTGGAAGGCCTAGGATAGCAACCCGTGGACCACAAACTCTTTGCAGCACGTGCTGTCTGTTGTTCCCCGTGTATAACACACTAGAATCTGATCCCTAGTGTGAAAAGGAGAGTAAGAGCATCGTAGAGCTTAGTGAAGTAAAGGTGGCAACGGGATAGTTTGAAGAATCCCTCCTCTAACCATGAATCTTGGGAAACTGCTTGGAATGTGCATGCAAGGATTATGAAACCTTTCAAGCCACATTCTTGTAGAGACAAAAATTCCTGTCTCTTCAGTGTGCTATCTGCTTTCATCTCTGTGTCCCTCAAAATACCAAATGCTTGCATGAGAACTGCTGCAGCAGAAATTATGAGCAAAGTTGTAATGACTTTTGATGCATGCATCTTCAGGTAGTGAAGCATAGCTAGGAAGAAACTAAGTCTGGAGAAGGGTTTGTGAAGTTGGCCAAGGGGGAATGGTTTGAATGGGAGCAGCACTCATGCAAGTTGCGTGCATTTTGGAAATATGAGGTCTTTTCATCCTGTTCCTGGCTGACTGTCTGCAGTTCCTTCATTCCTGGTCAGCACCCATCTTTCCTTCTGCTGTGTGTGGCCATCAGCTGTAGGAATCTGTTAATGTAGCTTATCAAGCCAGTTACAGATGTGCAGACCTTGTGTAGTTTGTTACCTTACTGAACTGGTTGTGCAGTATTTCCAAGCATAACTCCCTTTGTTTCTCCAACATAAGAAAAGAAGTGAATTAAAGAAGGAACACATTCGTGTTTTGCATGACATCCAAAATTGTTCATCATGTACCGTGGTTATCTTGTCAGGTCCTGGTTTCTAATCTAAGTGAACATCAGATGCACTCTGTGACCTTTGCCAAGTCAATTGAACTCTTTGTAGCAACAGACAGGAGTGTGTCTATGGAAACTGTGTTGAGAGACTCTGTGTTAAGGTCTGGGATATCTTCTGCCCTTGGCCCTTTTTGCTCTCCTCCCCACTTACTCCTCTCATTCCAAGACACTGGAGTTTTATAAGGGTCTTGCTTGGAAAGGAAACACTGGATTTCTCCAGTATTCAGAGCTGAACCAATGCTTTGTTGTTGCATGTTCTGTGAATGACCAAGTGGACAGGTAAGCTCGCTGGCTTTGTTGTGCCTCGGTCCTGTCTGACTGCAGAGCTGGGGGGACTGAGGAAGAGTAGAAGACAGGTACAGCTGAGGCGAGTTCTTGTTCTGAACAAATGCTATAAAACATAACTAAAAATTAGTTCTCTCTGTATTATTGATTAACTCCACTGAGTGCTAATCAACCAAATCAGGCTTGCAGCACTGGACCGTACCATAAGTTTCAGGCTGTGATTTGGCAAGGCAAGATGAGGCAGTAAATGGGAGCTGAGGCATCTGCCACGGTTCCCTCCTCTGCTGGGGGCCAAGTCTTTACCTCAGTTTCCTCACTAACATGGGGATGGCATTGATAGTAATCATTAATAGCATTTGTTAATGTTAATGATGCTAGTTAGTTAACAGTAATAGTGCTGGGAGGCTCTTTGTGGGGCCTGTCCTGTGCCCACAGAGGAATAGCTGTTTGCCCAAACCAGCTGTTTCAGCAGCTGACCTGGAGGCACTTGATATACTTTTGGTTTCAGCCAACAGAAGTGGCACATTTCAGAAAAGCTGTAATGAACTCCTCACATTTCAGAAACATGTTACTGTAGGTCTTTTAGTCAAAGAAGAGGGAAGTGAATACTAAAAACAAGAGCTAATTCTGTGGTCTTGCTGTCATCACCTGTGCTTTTATCTAATCCCCTTACAGTTAGTTCATATGTCAAGGATACAAAAGATCCCAGTTGAAACATGCCTGACCCATTGAGAGTGGGGAATTGGCTTGAGGTGCTCTATTACCTTGATTATTAATGGATTTTAAAGCCCTTCTTGCTGCCTTTCTAGTTCAATGAATAACCCAATGGCTTTAAGAAACTGAACAGAGGGTGTCTTGATTTCTTTTGTATCATGAAAACAGTGGAAGGCCATGCTTTTATTTATACAAGGAAAATAACTTTTCCTGACAATTTAATAGACAATCTTGGAAAACCTGCAGAAGGTTATTGGTGAGATTTTGTCATTATTTTCTTTTCTAAGTTGTAATCACGGTGTTTATCGAGAATAAAGGAAGAAATCTTTTAAATACAATTGCAGATTACAGTGTAGTTCAAACTCTCAAGGGCATCAGTAGGGGGATAGTAGAGTCTTTCAACAGTAAGATTTTGTCTTTGCTGCCAGAAAGGTGTATTTTTTTATATCCAGTGTAATTAAAATGAGAACTATCCCCGGGTAGAAATAATTCACACTGTGACATAACTGAAATGTCTTGTCTGTGCTGTCTGGTTTTGTTTTTAACCTTGGGCTTAAAAGGAACCAGAAATCTGTAGTTGTAAAAGAGCACATCATCTGCAAAATACTACAAGCCATTTATCTTTATGCACAAATGCCATCTAGCACTGTAGTTCTACTTATGCATCATTAAATGCACAAACCGCACTCATTTTGCCCTGAACTGGGAACAGGCTCCTGTAGAAAGCCAGAGGATCCCAGCCAGCGCTGCAGGAAGCACAAGGAGCACAAAAGCTGGTGCTCAAGGCAGGCAGAGAGGGCCTCTGCCCTCCCTGGGGCTCTGCTCGGGATTGCGTGGGCACATCGCTCTCCATATCCCACTTCTGCTGTGTTGGGTTTTGCAGAAGTGATGGCTTTTGGAAAGGCACGACACAGCGGCTGTTCCTGCACCTTTCCTGCCTGCAGTGCTTCCTTCAGATAGGGTGTGAGGGCCAGAACTGAGCCTGCTCAGATGCCTGGGTAGAAGCAGCAAGAGCTGCTTTGGGTTTTGGTCTCAGGTGAACCAGTGCCACTAGACAGGGGCTGTGCTGGTCAGTGCAGCACTGACATGAATGTGGGTGGCTGAGTACCACAGTGACCGTCTGCCCTGCTGCTTGTGGTGCCTTCAGACAAGGAGAAAACAGACCAAAAGGACTGTTTTGAGAATAAGAATTTTGTGACGGCTCTCCATGGAAGTGTCTCTGTCCTGGAGGTAAGGGCCTCTCCGAGTTCTTCCAGCTGAAGATTTGCCCCAGTATCTGCTCCTGCCAGACAAGCACTCATTCGCAGTCAAAGGAGGTTCCTTCAACTTTGCGTAGATGCCATGTTAAACTTCCACTAAAATTTCTTATATCTGCAGCCACGATTGATTGCTTTTCTCATTATGTGGTCTTGATACAGAGACATATGGATTGAGCTATGTTTACATCAAACCCCAAAGATGTTTTTCTTTAGGAAGATCCGTCACAGTTGCACACAAACTGTTCTGCTCTGGCACTCAGAGCTGATATTAGCTGGGGCTTTTGGAGTTTCTACATGTGTCAGTTGGTATGGATCCTCCTAAAGAGCCCGCAGTGTTCCCAGCGAACCAGGAAAGCAACAGTGGTTTGTTAGATGTGCAGAAAAATGCATGCAAACAGCTCTGGAGAGCGTGGGACATGGCTATGTGTAAACCTAATTGTTGGGAAGGGTTTTATGAGTTGAATCCAAAGTTACTAACTTTATACATGCAATAAAAATTCTGAGGGGGAGGAACCAACGCCTTTCCCCCCTTAATTTCCAGGAAATTTAATGTTAAAACTTGTGAGGGAGGAAATTGTTCTTAGATGTGAAAAATGCCAGAGTAAATTGCCATTCAGTTTTAATTATTTCTGATGTAACACTTTATTCAGCAACTGTTTTTCTTGTGCTCTATTCAGCGGTTTTGAATCAGTGGTCTACAGATTCCTGGGGTTCTTGGACAGCTTTGGGATGCCTGAAAGTTATCTAAGAAAAACAGGTCTGTTGTTAGTGCGTTCGAGTTTGTTGTCCAAGGGTCTGCTCCATCCTGGGGAAATATTTGGGATGTACACAAGACTTAAAGATTGAAAATAGCTGTTCAAGTGAAAACGCTCTGAGAAACTCTTCCCCTAGAGAGAAGCTTCCGCTGAAACCTCCTGTTTCTGTTTTTGGTTATTATTTCCAATTTGTTAGACCTTGTCAATCTTTGTTAAATCTGAGTTGAGGGGAGCGAGGCGGGAGAGTGAGAGCTGCCACCCTTCCTCCTTTCCTCCTCCTGCCTCTCCAAGCAGGTAATTTGCCCTCTCCTCATTTCTGTGTGTACTATAGGTGAAGTGCCCGATCAAGCAATCCCAAGTGTCAGAACAGATAATTGTGTTCAGCTGTTCAACGCACTTACATGGATAGCAGGATCTCGTTATTAACCTTTTCTCTATGCAAGGCTGAATTCCATGAGTTGTTTGGGTTTTGTTGTTACGTTGGGTTTTTTTAAGTATTTAGAGGGAGGGATAGGTTTGTCTTAGTTTCTCAAAATCGAAGATAAATGCTACATTTCCCTTCATTTCACCAGCTTGTAGCTTTATTTCTGGGCAGATTACATTAAAGAGGCTTATAAATAACTCTCTACTCTTTTGCAGTGTTTGAAGGCAGAGGTCAGATCAATGTGCAGTATGCAAAAGGCAGAGAGTTAAACGCTGTTGGCGGGTTGTTGTTGCTGTGTCAGACTCCCCGGTGAAAGCTGTCCTTCTCCTGCAGACCTGAGGTCTCCTGAGCTGCAGCAGGACGGAGGTGCCAGGGATGGGGGCTGGCACCCATCACACGTTGGCTGCAGACCTGTGTGTCTGGGGAGAGCTGTGCTGCAGCTTTCCTTCTGTCTGGCACCCCAGTTCCTGTGCCAGCTGGAGAGAGGGTTAATGGGGAGCCCTCCTTCCTCCAGCACCATGCTCACCCCATTGTAGGGCTTTGCTGTTGTTTCTTCTTTGCTTTGGAAACTCCTTCACGGACGCTTGGCAAATTGCTCCCCTGGTGTGCAGAGCCATTGCAAGGTGGTGGCACAGTGTGTGTGGGCAGGCTGACAAGGCAATCGAGTCTTCCACTGGGCGTGGGAGTCTGGAAAGGTTTCTGCGTGCATCGAGGTATCTTCTGATCAAAAGGTTTGCACGCTGGTAGTACAAAGGAACTGTTACCTTACTGGTGGAAAATTAGAAGTATTTGCTGTAGCCTGCAATCAGTTTGCATCGGTCTCTTTGGGGTTATTGTGCTGTTGCGGTGATTTAGTAACGTGATAACTTGTGGCGCTGCTGCAAAAAGACAAATGATCCTCAAGATCAGCCTACACCAATCTGGTATTTTTGTTGAGGCTTTGGTACCCGATAGAGCATCAGTCGTGGAAACAGGACTTCTAAGACTCCCTGAGTCTTGTTTAATAAATTCACGTAGCAAGGGCTTCATGATTATCAATCACACTTGGAAAGTGCCCTGCAGGCTACTTGCTGGGTCATGTGGTGTCATATGCCACCACTGTTCCCGGCTTCTTTTTAATTTCCAAAAAGAAGGCGTACAGCAGCAGCCGGAGATAGAGGTGGAATTCATTTAGCTGCTTCAAGAAAGCCACTGCCAGCGAAAACCAGCAGCTTTTGACACGTCTTGGGTCGTAGAGAGGGGAAAGGGATCCAAGTGACTGGAGATGGTGTAATGAGAAGGAAAAGCACCAAATGATTTGGCAGTGTGTGAAAGAGGTACGGATGTGGTAGAGAAAGGAGCAGGAGGAGCTGAAATGAAGAGCAGGAGTAAACAATGTAATTTAACTTATTCAAAAGGGACAGAATGCTTATTAAAGCTCTGAGAGATGATAAATTAGTGCTTTGCCGCTATTGTTGTTTCAGATAGAGTTGTCATGGGGTAACGCTGCAGCAGTGAAGGCTGGAGACTCACGAATTCATAGAGGGGAATGGAAAGTGAGGTATATGGTTACATGATTGAAAGTTGGAGTTGATGAGGCAAAATGTGCAGCACTGATTCAGGAGAGCATCCTTACACACACGTGCTGTGCCTTGAAAGCTGTCGTTATGTGCTGAAGAGGGATGGTTCAAAATGCATACTCTGCTGCTGTGAAGACGTGTCCCACGCCGAGAGCTGTTACCTCAGCTGGGAGGTGCTGTGAAGCCCTGCTCTAGCTTACAAAACCCTTGTCTGAAATGGCCCCGAGCCCTCACCTGGAAATGCTCTTTTGCTGTTACTCCCGTGGCAGCACGCAGAATGTCAGATCATTGGAGGTGCTCTGGTGGTGAAGGTTTCCCCTAGGGAACACTGGGCTGGGGGAGGGAATCGCAAAATTATTCTTATCTTACATTACCCAGAATCTCTTGCATTACTTACTGTGGCATATTGTTTCCTCCCACAGAGTTCTGCTCAATCGCTTTCAGGAAGAGGCTACTCCGTAAGTCATTTTACAGCTAATTCTTTCACTTCTGTTGATGTTGATTGCAGAGGTTTACACTACCTATTGCATACCCACTGACATGAAAGAAATGCACAAGACTGTCATGCAGGGGACAGCTCTGACACATGAGAGTGCATTAAGAGTCTGGGGACTTCTTCAGTTTAATTTTATACTTATAGAGAGAGGGTTTTTTAACGTTTTATAGTAGATTCCAGCTAGATAGTCACTTCCTGAGAAGTAAAAGACATGAGTGGAGAGAGTTTTCAACACCAGTGGGAGATGCTTCCCTCCTCTCCTCCCTGTATGGAGACCATACAGGTTTTCATTTGTGCATTAAATATAAGGATCAAAGGTAAAATTACTCCATTTTACAAAGAACTGTGACCTGTGAGGGTCAGTAAACCAAAAATTAGTCAATATTCTCCTATTTACAAGCTCTGATTTACAAAATGAGCCCCTTTGTTTTCAGAGGTTGCTGGTGTTTTCTTTGCAGGAATCCCATAGGTACCAGTGTTCTAGGTCTTGTCTTACAGGGCCAGGACGCGTCTGCATGTGTATGCAATGTAACAGTGATGTTTAATTGACCATTTCTGTTCATCTGTACCTTATTTGTATGTGCAATAATGACATTTCTTCATGTAGAGTTGGCATAATTATTTGTTTATTTTGGGTACCTTTGCTGCTTAGCTGTCCAAAAAGGCAGGCACATAGACCTTACTGTGTATGTTAATAAGGAAATAGGAGAGGGTGTGAGTGGCTTAGCAATGTCAACATGAAAATTCCTGGAAGCGCATTATATCTGACTCTCATAACTAATGTGTCGTGTGTCGGTATCTGTTGTGATACCAGTAAGTCATGTATACCCTCAGTGCTAGTGCAGACGTTGTAGATGAAGGCGTGTGCTAATCTTGTATGCAAATCTGACTGTCTCAGTCCAGCTAACAGTTCCCACGTTTACTGACAATAATTGCTGTTTTCATAACCTCTGCCATGATCCAGTTCTGCCTCCTAGGTGAATGGTCCCAAACTCTCTTTCTTACCAAGAGCTTCAACTGCTCACTTTTCATAGACCAGAACAAGGGTGGATTTTCCATACTTCAGGAAGTTGATGTGGAGACCTGGTACACTGTCTTTTTTGTGATAATCACATAAACCCTTTTCTTTCAGTAATTTCTGTTGTACATTTAGAGTTGTGTGATGGAATCTGTGAGTTCCTACCCGGTACAGTGTGCAGAGAAAAACTGGTAGGCAGTGCAGAATTTATGGTCTGATTTCATAGCAACATTGTCACATGCCATCATACATATTACCAGGAATTCATAACACCAGACCTAAGTACATTTTCATCATAAAGCCATTACAAAATAACATATGACCTGAAAAGTCTTACAGTTTTAATGAAATAATGTCACAAATTTTTAGACAGTAATGACACGTCTCCTAAGTATCTTCCTGTCTCAGTCTTTCCAGCATCCCAGGTGAGTATCGTTACTTAATTCATTGAGTGATGAGGAATGTTTGCTCTCAGGACCAGGGAAGCGCTGTTTCCCATACGCATGAACATTTGGATTCACCTAACTTCTAAAGGCAGATGCTGTATATTCTATTTGTCTGTAAAACGCCTTGCATGCCTGTGGCACCACATAAATAATAATGAATCATCTTCACAGATTTTATGACTGAGGGCATGGTCTGGGAATTAAACAATTTCCCACTGGCTATAACATAGGTTGCGAAATCTTAATGGAAAAAGGCCAAAGAATTCTTTTTAGAGTCTCAAGGCCAATAAATCATAGGACTGTTTTTCTCCATTGCTGGCTGTTGAGAAATTTACTTTTGTCTCTCAGAGAAATGATTTTGTAGAAATTTCTAGCTCCTTCTGTGTGCATGTGTGGGAACAAGGTTCTTTTGTTTAGCCAACCCATAACTTCTCAAGGGAGGTAAGAGTTTTCTGAGTGCCAAGGCTGTATTTTGAGATCATGAGTAGTGTGAGCCGGGGTTGCTTTTCCTTATGCGTTGTCATTTTCCCTATTAAACTGCCTTCTGCCTCACCATGTACCAGCTGTTGAGGCTGACCGTTTCCCTTAAGACTCCAGTGCTGCTCTAAATTGATTTAGCATAAGGCAGGGACTATCACTTCCAGCCCTGCCAGACCTCGCTGGCCCAAACCTGCGCTGGAAGCTGATTCTCCCAGGTGGCAGAGAGATGTTCAAGCCACCGGTTCAGGACAGCTGGCCCCAGACCAGGGGTTGTCCATAATATCTTGTATCAGTTTTCCTTTTCTCATGAAAGCAGCTGTATATGAAACACTAGGTCCGTATTTTGGCTCTGCCCATGTTTACATCAGATAGGTTGTTTGCCAGACATAGTGGAAGCATGACAAAAAGTAGTGCTAGCAGGGGATGTGGTGGAGACACCATTCTCATATTGAGTGCTCCTCCTGGTATCTGCACGGCTTGTGCTGGGGGGACTGCCACTTGCGGAATGATGATATATATCGTTACTGGGTGAAGTTCTTCTACTGGGTTTCATAAGCAGCTGTTGAAATACCACAAACTATTTTGTGTGTGTTCATTTTTAATTAGCTTGTTTCGAATCTGCACACTTCACCATTCACTGGCTTCACCTGCTTTTGCCTGAGATGCTTGCTTTCAGAAACATTTGTAGAAAGTGCACATTTTAAGGAAATGTCCGTTTGCAAAAAGAGGACTTAAAACCTGTAGTGATAACATTGTATGAAAGCTGTTAATCCAAGGTTCAGCTCCTGCAGCTGCACTGCAGAGAGCAGGCGAGCAAGGCCTGTGTGTGCAATCAGAGTGGGCTGATGTTGAAAACCTCGGCAAACCGCTCCAGAGTCTGGAGCTAGAGTTAAGAAGAAAACTAAATGCAAGTGTTTAAATAATAACTCCCGAGTGTTGAATATTCCAACTGCTTCATTGACTTCAGGCTTCCCATGGAACGATAAGTCTCTAAATGAGGACTCTGCTTGAAGTAACCACGAAATTCTGGTCTCGTTGAAGTTACCACGTAATCTCTGGTCAACTTCAGCTGCACCTAGATTTAAATTGTTGAATCGAAAACAGCATTAACAGTGACATGGCGCATAGTTTCACTGTCTATCTGTAGATATTGCAGACAAAATTTCTTATACATCTCTTTCCCAAAATAAAGATTTGAAGGACGTTTACTTTTACTTGGATATCGTGAGACATATCTCTGTCTACTGTTTCTGCAAGTTCCTTATCTCGTCAGTAGCATGTGTTTCATATCCTTATCTTATTAAATGTATACTTCCGTTGTGCTGAGAAGTAGAATGCTAGTTTGTTTATGGGGGTTAATATCTTATTCCCTCTATGACTTGATGGTTACATATGTGTGATAAACCACTCTGGCCATTTGTCACACTTCCTGCACACACAGATGAGATTAGTGATTTCAGTCAGAAAGGCCTGTCTGTCCTCTGAGCAGTCAAAACAAGTTTTCTTTTTGGTAGCAGGATGAGAGGTCTGTCTGCCTGAAAATGCACTGATTTGTTAAAAAGTATGCAGAGAATTAGCAATTAGCTGTACGTTGAGGTTTCTGTGTATCATTGAAATGCGCCCACCCTGTGGATCATCTTTCCAATTTATTTCTGATAGTTAAGTCAATTTAGGACCTAGCATAGTCAGAAAGCGGTTCCAATGAACACACCATCAGTACATGCAGTTTGTTATTAATGGCTAAAAAGTTTCGATTGTTTATAAGGTCGAGCACGTCACATAGACAAACGCATGCTGCAGTTTTGTGGAGAGCACGGAAAAGGACAGAACTGGGAATATGTGGTAGCTTAAAAAAATAAACAAAAACCCTTTTCCAATAAATTATGTAGTTTATTTATGGAGCATCTGTGCAGCTGTTCCTCTTCTGAAATGGAGGGGGCTAAAATGTGGGCGTGAATAAAAAGTAAACTTGAAAGCATATGGCAGATGGACAGCCAGTGAACCGACCTGTCTGAGTGTACCTTGGAACAGAAGTACAGGAGGATGAGATGTCTTTGTTTGGCTTTATTTGTTCTTGGAAGATTTGTTTTTTTAATAAAAACAGCAACATACACTTGGCAACAGCGGCAGCTGATTTTTATTCTGAGCTTCTGTAAAATATCAAAGTCTTTGCAGCCCAGTCAAATGCCTGGCAGCTCATCAAATTCTGTTGATTTTACATCTTCCTTGTTGAGCGCCGGAAACCAGTGTCTCAGATAGCTTAGACTGCAGCTCATGGATACAACGAGTCGTGCAAAATGCCATAAGGCTTGCAGAGACCCTTGGGTCATCCGGAGTCAGCTCGATGCTATCTGCAACCTCTCCTTCTGCTTGGTGACGTACCCTGAGCGTGGCTGTCTCTTTACCCAGATCCTGAGGGGAACGGGCAAGCTCTGGGTAGGTTTTTTAAAGCACCCTGAACCCTCTGCCTGTACCCCAGCCTGCTCCTTCCTATTTCTAAGTCTAATTTTCAACAAATGATATTGTTGATTTTTGGAACTGGCTTTCCAGTTGCTAGTGGTGATCTGTCTGACCTTCCAGGACTCCTCTCCTGTGCTGTGCACTTGGTGTTGCTGTCCATGGGCTGTCGCCCAACACGGCTGCCCTTGTCAGCGTTGTCCCTCTCATCTTTTTAGTACCCATGAGCACACTTGCTGGGACAGCAAGTGCTGAACTGTAATTCACTTGATTTACAGCAAAGTGCTAGGTAATCATCAGCCTAGGAACTGTTGACTCTTCGTGGGTTTATGTCCCCTTATATACCCTATAAAGCTCTTTTCATGGCCTGTTTTAGTTTTGTGCCAGCTCAGTGCGGTTCCATGAAACCCTGGAGCAGATGGTCCCCACTAAGGAGGCTGTTCCCACGCCAGAAATCCTGGGTGCGTGCACAGGCAGGTTGACTGTTTCAGGGCAATGGTTACAGAAGCTTGCTGGAGACCACGCCAGCAGCATTCCCCCAATCTGCTCTGTTCTTCAAGGGTGCTCTTGTGCTTTTAGGCTGGGGATCAGATTCCCGGACTTGGAAAAGCACCTTCAACAGCATCCTCTCTGTATAGAGCTCGAGTCAGTACCATTTCCTACATGGAGCATGGTCCAAGGTGACAATTATGTACCTTGCTGTCTTTCGAAAGTGCCATGGACAGACTGGTGTGCTGAGAAGGATCAATTTCTACATAAAGATCCACAAAATTACTGCTATGAAGCATATAATACTTCTGTTTGGGAATTCTTAAGTGTGCTTCAGCTGGTGGGTGTGGAAGCGCGCTCAGTGACTAGAGGCAAACTTGAGTTGTAACTAATGGGGTTTCTTCACCTGCTGATCTGTCATACCCTAATGAAAAATCTCTCCTCTGTAGGTAGGCAACATTTCTTAGCTAGGCTGGGAAATTCATTGTATTTTAGGACCTCTGATAAATTAGCATTTTTCCCTGCCAAAAATCAATATTGGAAACAGGGCTCTTGTTATGAATCTAAAGCTCCTTCAGCTGGAGCCAAAGTTGAATGATAAAAGTGAATTTAATATGTATTTCCTACAATAGTGTGCCTGTGGGCTGGCAACATGAGCAAGACTTTCTGGACAAGATTTATGAATAAGGGAGTAATAATTCCAAAATAAGGACCAATCTTGTTTTGCCATGATGCCAAGTAGTAAAAGAGGAACTATAATTGTCTCTTTCTTCTGGACAAGAAAAAGAATGGCAGATAGGTCCCCTTCAGGTGCAGCAATGCTCTGTTTTCAAAGACAGATACTCAGTTAGAAAGAGAAGAAAAAGGGACTATAATAAAGTGAGGTGGTCTGTAAAAGCAATGACAGCACAAAGATTAAACAAATAGAAAAATAATAATATGTAACAGAAACATGAAGAATTTTTAAGGGAGGTCTTCCTCTAGGATAGGAAGAATTTTAGAGAGCCGGGAATAAAATGGTGGGTGTCAATGCAAAGCATTTAGCTTCTGCTGGTTTTCTTTTCATGTGTTCCCAAATAGGCTCACTTCACAAGAACCATCCCCATGTTTGAATTCACCTGGACAAGCTGAGCTCACTGAATAAATACGCGTTTGTTTGCTCTGAGTGCCATGTGGGATGGAGCCAGGGTGCTGTAAGCCCGCTGAGGAGCTGGCCCCTTGCCTCCAGAGGCTGTCCCATAACCCCTGAGCTCAAATGCTGTTGAGTAATTAGTTCATATATTATTCCAGATCCATGGGAGCTCTTGAGGGTTTTTGAAATGTCCAATGAAAAGCGTAAGCAGAAGTACAAACATAAATAAACTACATACTTCAGCTTTACAAATACTGAAGTCCGTGAACTTCCTTACAACACATTTTCCTTTAGAAGTTCCCTTTTCTGAACGTCTGTTTCTTCTTAGATGACCTCTGCTTTTAATTAGGATGAAAAGTCCCATAAATTTTCGCTCATCTTCACAGCCGTAAGCCAGCACAAAGGGCCCTCTCTGGCTGGGGTTCAGTCTGCCTTGGCAAAGGGGCTGCCTGCGAGGCTCCCGGCGCAGCCGTAGTGGCAGGGGGGGCCCCTTTTATGCCCCTTTGTCCCTGCGGCCAGAGCGACAGCATGGTGCTGATTTCCATAACCCTGCTGCAGGGGAAGTGCAGCCAGCTGACACCACAGGGCCTTGCGAGTCCCTTGAGGGATGGGACATAGGATTTCTGTGTGATTTTTGCCCACATTTTAAATCTCCTCTGCTGTTGCCCTCAGCTCGGCTCAGGGCGGTGCTGGGGAACGGATCGCTAATCTGACTAGAAAGATGCTATTGTTACACAGACACAACCCCGAAATTCCCAGTGCTCCTTGGCTTTTGGAGTAGGATAACCTTCCTGTCACTGGTCTTGCACGCTAAAAGGAAGAGTTGTCCTAAATCAATCTTGAATTCACCAGCCTGGAAAGGATTACAACCTGCTGAAGAGGCAAAGGATTTTGAGAATATCTGGTCTTTATTTCTGGACCTTTTTGATTAAGACTGTCCTGAGGCAGTTGTGTCATATGTGCTGTAGCTTTCCTTGTAATAGGGCAGGGTATTTGCTTGCCTGTCTCGGCTGTTTTCACATTGTTTTTTGTTCTCATGTTTCTCCATTGTCTTGTTTTAACTTTACCAAAACCAACAAAAAAGGGATTAAAACAGACAGTGAATTAGAATCGGGGCTACTTACCTGATGAGCACAATAAACAGGGGTTAAGTGTGCGGCCTCTCAAGGGATTTGCTTTTGATTTTTCTTTAATTCTCTAATTCTTGTGCAGTGAGAATTGGAGATGCTAGGGCTTTACATATGGAGAAGGCATTAAAATAGTCCATTTCTGCGGGCTGCCAGAGCGCGTTGGTGTGTGTTGCGCTGGGTGCTGCGGTACATTCAAGGGGGGCAACGGGGGTTCACGCTCTCTTATTTTATCTCAGATCTCAATATGCCTTTGCAGAAACCTGCACCCAAAACCACAGAGTGTAAGGGGAGCAGCAGAGGAAATAGCAGTGCGGCTAGCTCAGAATGCTATTGTAGAAATAAAAGATGAACAACATGTTTTGTTGGCCTTAATGGTAGGTGTACTAGAGAGAACAAGGGAAAAGGATCGAGTGAATCAACTTTGTGGGTGCTATTGGCATTAGAGAACACCATCCGTCCTCTTAAAGCATTGTAAGATTTAAAATACCTAATTAAGCAGCTTGGTGGAATACCCTCTTGTATACTCAGGGGCCAGTTGCTTCTCAGTCCCAAAATGCTTTTCCCTGTGTTACACTGCAATGAAATAAACCTACTAGTCTAGGGTAAGTTATCTGGGGTGGCGATACAGCTCGTCACTGCGTACCCAGAGTGTAAGGAAGGCTTCCCGTAGGCTGGTGGTCTTTACTCAATTCCATCACCTGCATTTTTCACTTGTCTCTTTTTTTTTTTTAAACTGTGATATGTTATTAAAGGCAAGAGAGAGATCTTCACTTTCTTCCCAGTCCTAACAGAAAACAAAGATGCAACTTGGATTTAATAAGACAACATATGCAATCCTAAGTCAGATCTCAGATCTCACACCAAAGAAGGGTTTTGGTAACATGCCGAAGGTGTGGTGGCTCTGCTGTGCAAACTGCAAATGCAGGGGAAAGCTGCTGTAGGCTGAGGTTTCTCTCGTTCTCACTTCATGTTTCAGCCTGGCTGCAATATAGCTGGCTGCTAAAATGTAAATAGACCGGGGCACATAGTTGTGTCTGCAGTGGAAAGGCAGCGCTCCTCCTCTGAGAGGTGAGACAGCAGAGGAGCGGCACCGTGCTCACTTTTGGGACAGGGTGGGTCAGGGGGAGCCCAGGGTCCCTGCGCTGCCCTCCTGGAAATGGGTAAGCTCCTGCTGCAAGAGGAAGAGCCTGGATTTGTGGGCTGCAGCACTTTGCCGGCAGAGGGGCGCTCAGAGGGAAGCCCTGGTCGGCCATGTGAAATGTTTCTTACACAGGGTCAGTGTTTTCACTTCCCACTGCCTTAGTGATTCAGTGCTGCAGCTCCTCCTGGTCTGCTGCAGCCCCAGTCGCCATGTCTTGCTGGTAACGTTTTAGAAAGATGTCTTTCTCCTTTTTGTGGCAAATAAATAAATTAAACCGTAAGATTCCTTCTTACAAAGAGGATCGACTGCAATTCTAGAAAGCTGGGGAACTCAGGGCAAAGGTAGAAATGAAAATGAATCCGTTGTGCGTAACTTAGGGGTGAGATATGAATCATGCTGGGGTGGGAGCCCTTTGCAATACCATTTGGCAACTGGTAAGGCCAAGTTCCTTCTGCATTTTCCTTGGCTCTTTGTTCTAGTAAATGGCTTTGGGGAGGCAGTGGTCCAATTCTGAAATGTGGGCATTGCCATACCCAAAAGTTGGCCGTTACAAGTCTTGTTTTAAAACCCATTGATCAATGAGATTAATTTCTTGGAGACATTTTAAACTTCCAGTGCAGAATACCCAGTGTTTCAGCATAGTTTTCAAGTGACTGTAGCTGTTCTCTCATTTTTCAGCTCATCACAGGTCAGGCGCTCAAAGGTGCCGAGGTTGAGTAAAACAACTGTTCATCACTCTGAGCTCTGCTTTGTTTTTGTGGCAATTGTCTGCTCCTGTAGCGCCTTCGGTTTCATTACTTTTTTAAAGTTTGGTTTACTAACCTGCTCTGGGAACAGATACAACCACCAAAGCTGCTTTTTAATTAGCCGTGTGGTCCATCCGGTGTGTGTGTGCTGACGTCTTGGCTGTACAATGTATTTCCAATGAAAGGGAACAGTCTGCCATAGCGTCTTGTAACCTTGAGGTCAGTTTTGAGCTCAAAATTGCTTTTGATTATGGTGCTAGTATGTCTCTCAAAAAAATAATAAAAAATCCAGCAAGCACTAGTGGTCCTTACGTGGTGCTGCTGAGCTACGCACTCAAATGGTAGCACGTCTAGGTTTTAACAGAATTAACTGCTTTATTTATAGATTGTTTCCAGATGCATTACTGCACTACTGGTGGTGAATATTCAGAGTTTTGCAACCAGAATGATGGAAAATTGGCACACGGTTACATCATTGTGGACGTGTCTGCAGTGGTTGCCACAGGAATGCAGCCTGATTCATACCTTTTCTGTCTGCGTTTTATCTCTGTGTTACGTGATGGGTAAGGCTTTGTGTGCCTGAACACTTATGGCCGAGATCTGCAGCATTCTGAGGAATTTTCTTCTCTGATTAATTCGCCACATGTGTTCTCCAGAAAGCCTTATGACATTGGCAGTCTTTGAGAAACATGTTAGGACTGCATAGATGCTAGGTATTTGCAGACCTCAGCTCCATTTTTTAGACCAGTGCCTTGCTATCTGTAAGTAAATAGGTTTGGGGTTTGGTTCAGAATCTATTGTGTGTGGTTCCCAGGTTTTCTGGGCATGGTCGTAGTAGGTGTTGGGATGGTTCGTGGTACCCTTGAAATCAGCTAATCGAAGCAGAACGATTTTTGGACATACTGTAGCAATTAGAGTGCTGTACATGGAGGATGGTGTAGACTGCATAGTGTGTTCTTGTAACTCATGCAGCGTTGTACTCAGACCAGTCAGTAATTACCAAAGGAAAAAGTAGCTACATTGAGGTGTGTAAGACATGTACCTGTTTTAATAGGTTGGTGAAACTCTGTCATCAGCTGCAGTGTTTAACTGCTTTATTTTGCCTTGTGTCACATACGCTCCACAAATAGCTAGAGCTGAGCAAATAAAAGCATAATTGTTGTGTGGGGGGTTTCACCCTACCTTCGATTACGGAATGTGGTTTAGCATTACTTTTCTTCAAAATTATCATCAGATCATTGTGACAACTGTTAGAACTCCAGATGTAATGTCCCATTGAGTGACTAAAGCCATGTGCTCTTCTTTCTGCCACCAAATGGTGTTGGTGGGGGCAATTTCTTGCTGACTTCACGAGGTGAGGACTAGGACCTCCAGCCTCTGGGCAGCAGCAGCGTGAAGAGCTGAGGAGTTAATGGGTGCTTGTAATGAACAAAATTTGTTCTCAGAATCATTCATTTAAAAGGCTTTTCTCTGCAAGCATTTTTCACAGCAAAATAAAAGTAGGTGTTGACAGAAGCATGATTGTAAGGCTTATGATCAAGCTAGATCAAACCTCCTCTTCCAGTTCACAGAACGCATTTCCCCCACTGTACTCATGTTGCTTTTCCAAAGCTGCTCAATAGCATCTATGTCCAGTAGCACACTGGTTTGAGAGAAAACGAGCTTGAAGCATGAAAGTTAGGCTGTCACAGTGAAGAGGCCCAAGGCTCTGTAGCTGGCAGGCATCGAGTTGTAATGGGTGGAGGATGGACCCAGACTTCTTCTAAGCATCTTTCCCTCCTCCGAAGGACTTGCTGTTTTCTAAAGAGCCCTAATTCGATTCATTTCTGGAGAGCTGGAGAAGAGGGCAGGAGAGAGTAATAAATGGTCCCTTGAAACCGAGAGTCAGTAATACACGCCACATGATGGCCTAGGCAGCCTATTGAACTGCAGGCAGCTTCCTGCTGGGGAGTCATTTCCAAAG
>NW_010166412.1:257994-275917 GCF_000695765.1 Mesitornis unicolor
GAGATTGTGAGAGCTCTCGAGCAGGAAGCTGCAGCTTCACCAAACGGTTTTGGTATCAGTGTGTTATCTGTGGTCATTCCCCTCTACAGCTTGCGGCTAGCTTCTGGTTAACAGAGAGACACTTCGAGCTGAGCTGGCATCAGTTCCCACCTACTTAATCAGCTAGGTTGTGAGCCATGTGGTTAGCTGAGTCCCCTGCTTGTCTTGTGGATTGCCAGTGACAGGAAGGTGGAGATGCATTGAGTGGTTCAGACAGGAATAGCTTGGTTATCTGATGGTCACCCCAGAGACTGATAAAATTATGTGAGCTCTTTTCTGAGAAGACATCAAAAAAGCAGAAACTGTTGTCTCTAACCACCTAGAGAGTTTACAACGTCAAGGGAAATTTTACTTATCTTAAAAGCCTCAAAACTGTCAACCCGTCTTCACCACTGCAGACCACAGCAGTGCCTTAGCCTCTTGGTGCACGGAATGAAGCTAGCAGCCCGTCACGTGCAGATCTGTAAAATCTTACTGAGGAAACTGTATAGGTCACATCTTCCAAAATTACTTTGGCACTTCAAATTTGGAGGTGAAACACATGATCGGAACCAGTCTTTTCCGAGAGAGAGTGCTCCGTATTTTTAGATAACTCAGCCTCTTTGAGGCTCTCACATTGTGCGGAGTTTGGGCATGCGAAGCGATGAGTCACTTTTCAAAGCGTAGCCTGTTTGAGGAGCCTGGACTAATCTGAAGCCAAAATGATGGTGGCTGTGACGTGGGCTTGCAAAGGTTAAAACAGAGAAGGTGGTCGTATCCCTGGGACCACTTAAGGCACTTGGTTTGGTTTTGTCCTGTATTTGCTGAGCAAACCTTGGGATTAGCACAGACAAGCTTCAGTGAGAGAGACCTTGAGCAAATGAGGTTTTAAATTGGTATTTTCATGGAGGCCTTGGGCACGTTGCCCTGAGCCTCAGTCCCTGAGATTTTTTAGCTTTAAAATGGGGTAGTGGTACTTGTCTCCTTTGTACATTCAGATGTACAGATGGAGCGTGTTTTACTAAAATAGGCAAGGTAGTTCTGAACAGAAGGTCCGCCTAATTTTTGTGTCTTGTGCCTAGAGTATAAGGAGCTCTGTGCTGCTTGTCCTGTGTCCCTTCCTGACCACCCCCTGCTCAAGCCAGGGCCCTCAGCTCCTGTCCCCCAGCTGCTGCTTGCGGCCCAGCTCCCCTTGCTGGCAGTGGCTGAGATCCTGCAGATGCTGCCGGGCAAGCATGGGAAGGCAGCGCTGCTGCTGGAGCGAGGTGCTGGGATGTCTCACACCCCCGGGGACAGGCTCCCATGGCCAGTCCAGAGCCCTCGTACCCATGGGGCCGTCGTGCTGGCACTGGGGGTCACTGCTGGCCTTGGAAGAAAAGCAGAGGTGGGCCCAGAGTCCTGGCGGCACAGCCTTGCCCTGTGCCTGCATGTCAGAATAACTTCATACCGAATCCACCCAGTCTGGTGGGTGATTTGTAGCTGTAACGATCGCCGTAATGAAATGCTGCTCGTCTGTGGGTTTTGTTCAGGTTTTGAAATCAAGCCTGTGTGTTTGTAAGGGCATGTGTCTGTACAGGAGGCATGTAAGGTGCTTTTGTCTGCTTACGTTGCTTGGCTCGGCCTCTGTCAATGACAGCCGTAACAATCAGTGCATTTTTGACTCAAAGCTATTTCCCTTCCTGGTGCAGGTTATGTTTAACAGAGCAGTTCTTTTGATACAGCTTTAATTTTTAACAACAGCTCGGAGGCAATGATGTACAGATTATATAGTGTCAGTTTCCCAATTAAAGTTTTACAGGAAAATACTCTGGTTTTGCTTTAAGCCTGTGTTGAATTCTTCCTTCTGGCACTTGTGCAAATGGAAACCCTGCTATTGCAAAGCATCTATTTGAAACCTTGAAATATTTATTGAGGCTGCATTGCATACTGAAGCAGGAATCTTCCTGTAGGCTTGTTGATGTCTGTTCCACGCATGTATTTTTTAATTAAATGTCTGGAAGCTTGTGTGCATGTGTGGTTGCTTTCTTGTGTTTTATTATTTTGCAGGGGTTTTTTTGTTGTTGTTACGCTGTTTTTCCTGAGATATGTATTTACCGCATCCCTTTAAAGAGTTCCTATGAAATCTTATCCAAGGCAAGACCACATCTTTGATGGATAGCGATGAAGCTCCTACTAATTGTTGTGCAGAACACTGGCTGCCCATATCCAAAACCGGCTGCTGGTCTAGGAAAGCCTGCGACTCGGAGCGCGCTCAAAGGGATGTGGTTGTGTGG
The DNA here is from genome assembly GCF_000695765.1 of Mesitornis unicolor. Classification (NCBI taxonomy): domain Eukaryota; kingdom Metazoa; phylum Chordata; class Aves; order Mesitornithiformes; family Mesitornithidae; genus Mesitornis; species Mesitornis unicolor. The sequence continues at coordinate 260,286 of NW_010166412.1, forward strand.
GGCATAAGATGAAACTCAAAGGGCAAAGCAACTTAGCACTGGCGTTAGACAGTCATCAGCTGGAATTATGGCAGTATGGAGACTTCTGCAATTACACATAAATGTAGCTGTTAGTGGGGAAAGTACAGCTGCTTTTACTGGAAAGCGAGCGCGATCTGTGAGCCTGCGACGGCCCAGTGGGCTGGGGCTGGGGCTGGGGCTGGGGCTGGGACAGCTTCTCTGCCTTCAGAATGTGCTGAGAATCAGAAACACTCACTGCTGCCAAAGTGCCAAGGAAGCCACCTGGCCCACTTTGAAACCGAATGCTGCAGTCTCATGTGTTTATCACTTTCCTTGTTTTCTTCCTCCTATCTGTTTACAACCAATCTCTTTGGATTAGTCCTACTGCTAGATAATTATGACTTTCATATCTACATCTTTTTCTCAAGCTTGGCTGTGTTTTTTTTGGCCAGCTATTTAAGACATTTATTATTTTTAAAAACATATTGTGTCCTTATTTTGCATATTTGCATTTCAGAACAAACAAACGATGACATTTCTCACAGTACATCATTCTTCAAATATTTTTCTTAACAAGTAGAACTTTTTCAGGCAGGCCAGAATCAGCTCCATTCTATGAATCCTTTTTATGGATCCTATTTAGAGCATTGGAGGGGAGACAATTAAAGGGGGTCTTTCCACAGACACTGTATCTGGTGACATGTGAGAAGGTAGGGTAAGAATTGGTTAATATATCAAGGAAATTACAATAGTTCCTCAGAAGAAAGGCCTTCATTTGTTTATTTATTTGCTCTCAATGTTTTTTCTTAAATTCGGTGTTATTTCCTTCATCAAGGAAACAGAGCCCGAGGACCTAAGCAGAAGGGCTGGGGAGCTGGGCTGGGTCTGCAGGATGAGAGGCACCACGTAGAAATCCTTAGTAGACACTGAACAAGACGAACACACAGCTATGTTGTGTTGCTGTGGTATGATAGGTTCTTGATACATATATGAAAAAATAGGCATTTATGTGGAAAATAAAAGACAAGGCATTAATGATCAAAACCAAAAGCAATTGATTCTGCAGCAGTGTTTAATTTCAGTGGCTTTATTTGTGTAATGGCTGATGATCAATGTAAAGTCAGTCTTTTTACCTGAAAGACGCTAGCACAGGCTGACGACGAGTCTCTGCATCGCAGATGAACTTCTTTGTGGTTGCTGCACAGAGCCCAAGTATTGCGGGCAGCAGAGCCTGCCAGGCCCCACTTCTTCCATAAACTCGGTAGGTTTTAGAGAGTCTTGGGGAAAGGGAGGAAGAACAAACAACCCAGGGATTTTGGGAAGTGTTTCTGTTGAGTTCCTCAGCTGACGATGGCCACTGAGCTGTTGGGTTGGCAGCATTGATGTGCTAGTTGCCTTTTGGAACTGAATGCTGAAATTTGAATAGTCCTGCAGATATAAAGGAAATCAGTTCCTCAGCAGCTTCCAGTACATTGAATGAGAAAAATAGTGGAAGTTGTTTTAGGCCATGTAGTTTAAATGAAGTGTACACATTCAAACATGCATGAAGAGCAGTGCAAATGAACTTCAGGTTAATCTGGTCTTTAGGAAGGGGGAGGGTGGCATGATTTTCACTGAAGTGTCCGCACACTGCCCATCTTGTTGGCCCAAAGTGCTGTGACACACTGTGCACTTCAAAGTTTCTGTTCAGGTGGTTGGGTCAGCAGTCAAAACAGGCGCCCTGGGAAGATCAAAGCTGAGGACAGGTTCTCAAAAGAGACACAAAAGTTAGAAGGGCAGTTTGCAGTTTCCCATTAATTTTCTTCATTGCTGTACTGAGCAGCCGGGGCAAGTGAGCAGAAGACGATTTTGTGAAGGGGTTGAGTGATGTTGAAATGTGCAGGAACAAAGCTGCTGCGGGGGCTGCCAGCTCTTGGGTGCGGGGCCAGCAGGACGGGTCATAATCTCTGAGGTGTGCAAATGGTGCTGTGTCTGAACAACACATTTGGCATCTTCTGATTTTATCTGGAGTTTTTTGAGGGCAAGGAAACGGGGCTTGGGGATTTTTGTTTTGTTTTATATGAGAAATAGAGTGTGAAAGAAAGATCCTCAACAGCACTAGTTTCTGCTTCACCTCACAAACGTTTTACACCTGATCTGATAAAAACCTTATCTCTGATCTCTCTGTTCCTTGTGCAAACTTCCCTGTGCGCATTCTGTTCAGGTAGCTCTTTACCTCACTGGTCTTGGACAATGAGTGGGAGAACAGTAGTATTTTTTAAAATCTGTGCCAGTGACAGCAGTAGGAGGTTTGCAGGAATCCCAAAAAAGCCCAATATATAGAAGGAGCGGGTCTTTGCCAGCTAAGCAGGACCACAGCGTCGCTGGGGCTTGAGGCCTTACTGAGCGCGGTGTTTTTCACTCCCTGCTACCTTCTCAAGTTGATTGATTTTGTCAGAATTTGCTTTAAAAGAAATGAATTCCTATCAGTGGTTGTGAAACCTAAGGCAAACATGTCATTGAAAATAAGCTTACAACGGCTTGATCAAAATCTCATGAATTGGGATTTTCAGACACTTAAATGTGTTCAATTGCTGTAAGGCTGGAAGCACAGGTAGGAAGGACCCGTAATTGAAGTTACGTTGTGAGGAGCCAGATTCAGAACTTCATGGAGCCTTGCTGTCAGCATTTTCTGATTTCAGACTTGTAGTAATGTACTTTTAATATTTTTGGGGCTTCAGTTTGGTCATGGTCTGTTGCTCTTGTACCCACACCTCCTTTATAATGATGGGTTTCTCTCACACCTCACTTAGAAGTCTTTCTGGAGGTCTTCAACCTCTTCCAATTTGCAAAAGGAGTAGAGCTCTAGGTTTTGAATTTAAGGCCATCTTGACCACAGACTTGCTTTTCTTAGCTATGTTTTTCCAGCTCATTTAAGAAGTACTCAGCAAAGCTGGAGGTTTGATGTCCCAGGACTGAAAACCAGTAGCTTGATGCGGTGAGGCCCTGTTTCTGGCTCCTACCTCTGATCGCTAGTGTAGCATGAATACGGACTCTGCAAACCATGTTTTACAAGAATTTTGTTTAATAGAAGTGTATCTTCAGCATCTTTGCAGCCTGTCTACCACAGTGGCCTTTCTTCCTTTTGTAAGTGGACTTGGGGTCAGATTTGTTTGGATACTGTGGTGGTCTCTGATGCTTGTTTAATGTTGTTGGAGTGGTACTTTTGTGACAGCACAGTGCCGTAAGAGTTGTAAGCGACTCCGTTACTCAAGCAGACTTTATAATTTGGCTAGAAAAATTGCTTTCCAGCGAAACTCAGCCTGCAAGTTAACACGTTCATTAGTCACTGAAGTGGCCTACAGTCGTACGGCTTGCAGATTATTTTACAATATGTACTTTTCTGGTTGCTTGCACAAATGTAATACAAAAGTTGCTTTTATATTAATCTTTAAAGTTGCAGCCTTGAATGCTTATAATTTCAGCATCCTGCATGTTAACCAACAAAGGAAGCATGGTTTTGTGTTCAAAGCCGGGAGGAGGAGACAGAAGGTCTGTGTTGTATTCCCAGCACTCCCGTAATCTCGCTCTGGGATCTCGGGCACACCGTTTGCTGGGCCTTGGTTCACTCCTGTGTGGGGCGGGGAGACTGCAGGGTGCGTTGACAGGCCCAGTTGTGTGAGGGCTTTATGGTCTATGGGATCTGCTGCAGGAAAAACGTCGTATTGTTCAGAGCACAGGAATCCGCGGGTTTAAGAAGTTACCCCAGCAGTTAAACATGGCATTTCTTCCACTTCTGTCCAGGGCTGGCATCCGCCGTGCACATCTTCATCTTCGCTATTATTCCCCCCTGTTATATTTTTATATTTTGCGCACAGGGGCTCAAGAAGACGGGGTTATTTTGGAATCGGTACAAGCACAGGTGATGGTTTATCCTTGAATCCCGCCTGTTCCTTTTGGGTATCCCAATGTGTGAGGTTACCTCGGCCCGAAAACTTCCTGCAGAAGCCCAGCATGTTGTGTTCCAGATGGCCCCTTATTAACTCTGAATTTCCCCAGTTTCTTTGCTTTTCCGGGTTTGAGTTAGACGGCTTGATGTTACTTCAGAGCCATCCTTTTGATGGCTGGAAACGATAATAGCCTGTGTCATCTGCCCTTTCGATGGAAGGGTTATGCCTCGTCCTTTATTCCTCGGCTCTCCCTACAAAACCCGTCCCACAATGCACCCGAGCCGCTCGCAGGTGTTCCCGTGGATCTGCCCTCTCACATGCACCGCAAATTAGTAACAGAAGCTAATGGCCCAGCATGCGGCCATCAAAGGGCTGACAATTCCAGCCTTTGCAAAGGGCCCTTTATGTCAAAGCCCCCCACGAGACCTGTCCGGCTGAAAGGACTATTTGTCTGTCCCTGTGTGCGGGCCTGCTGCAGCGCCGCGGCCGGCTGCTGGCCTCACGCTGCGCCCCTGACTGTTGCTGCTAGCAACAGATAAAAATCACTGTTAACCGCAGCGGGGCCCACAGCACATCAATCATCTGGCCCAGATAAAGGCCTCGGGCCTTTGGCCCTATCCTTCGGTTGTTTCTAAATAATTTCCAGTGGCTGAGCATGCTATGGTGTAGGCTGGGTAATTCAGTCCAGAAAACTTCATTTCACTAAAAATGCTTTGATTCTTTTTTTTTTTTAAAGACTGTTTTTGTTCAAATAGATGTTTGTTTCAAAAGGGGGAATTTAACTGATGAAAGGGATGCCGTGAAAGTTCAGAGTGAGAATAATAAATAAAACTGTGTGGTTAAATGTAAAGTACAACCAAACGGGCAGCAAAAGGAATTAGCATTTACCAGGAGTAACAAAGCAACTTTCACACTTTAGAAGAAGCCTCTCTCGGCTTCAGCGTCATTTGGCTTCCTGAATTTATATATATTTAAATAGAGATTAATCTTCATATATGGATAACATCATTTCCACCACACCTTTATTAAAGAGATTTATAGCTGGGTATCAAATTACACTTTTAATACAGCCTAGTGGATTTTTTGGTAGCAGCAAATCATATTTGTAACTCTGAATAACTAAACAAATTTGACAGTAGCAAATTTTCTCCTTGACACGGCTAATTCTTCATCCTGTCTTAATGTTCTGCTGTAAGGCCATAAGAAATTGTGATGCTTAGAGCCTGACAGTCATAGGTTTTGTTCTTGCCACTTAGCAATCCTTCAAAGGAGAAACCATTGCAATTTAAATTGAGGGACATCACAGACTCAGTGGCAGGGAAACGCTCTCTGTAGATAAGCCCTGTTTTGCAATCTTGCCGGCTTGTGCTGTAAGGATAGGGTAGGTAGGATATAGTGGAATACTGAAGGTAAAATCAAGTGTTAGGTCTCAAGTAAAATCTCTGTGGAAACCTTAAAAATTAAATCTCAGTCAGCCTGCCTCCTGCACAAGCATCTTTGCATACTAATTGCACGAGCCTTTGTATTGTTGTAGATACTAATTACCGCTGGTTCTCAGTGGGAATTGGACACCTAATTCTCTAATGCTGCTTTTAACCTCACAGCTTACAAGCCTTGCATTTCAAGGCGCCTCAGTCCTGCTGGTATCTCCCAAGTACAGGCTTGATCCAGCACCTGCGCACTGCTGCTGTGTAGGTGACAAAGAATCTCGCCCAAACTTGCAGCATAGGCAACTTTTCTTGGTTGGCTGTGGTCATGGACTTCAACAGCAGCTGGAAAGGGTGGCTGGACAGCCGTTCCTCTCCAAGTCTGCTGGAGTCATAACACAGAAGTTGGTTTGCTTTACCTTCTTATTGCTCGTATAGCTATTTTTAAGCTAAAACGGACAGTTAAAAAGAATTAACTACTCACCTGACTGGTATTGATGGAGTTGAGCCTTTCCTTTCAGCTGGACAGGACTTCATCCAGAATGCCCTCCCAAAGCACTGAGCTTCTGAAATATGACTTGTTTTTTTGTGGAACCTGGTACGTATTTCATACTTCACTGGATGAATAGGATATATAGGAAGAATTATATGAAGAAACAGGACAGACGTTAGCATGAAAAAATACACTTGCGCAATAAGTCCTTCAATATCTTTTCTGAAAACAGAACAAATTTTAAGCTTGATCCTGATGGATTTTGAAACAGGTAAAATATTTTTCAGCCAGCAAGGTCACTGTAAACACTATCATCAGATCTGAATGATGTGCCACCACCCTGTTTCTCCTTCTGCTTTTTTTTTTTAAACTCCTTTATAATGCTGCCTAAGAAGTAATACAGGGAATGACAGAGAAGGGTAGGCTTAAATAACCCTGAGGGTGCTTATCTTCCTTGGCATTAACTTCATATCCACATTCATTATGTGAATGGGCCAGGGAAACTGTTTCTGTGATAAATTGGAGTGCAGGGTAGGTTGAACAGGCTCAGTTCAATTTTAGGGAATGGTATACAGTCATCTGTATGATGATGCACAATGCATGGTGTAGTCCCTCATTTAGAGAAGTTTGAATGCATAAGACCTCATAAGAAACACTGTGATAACGCAGTTTCTTATTTTTAGGAAGAGTTGCGATGCCTACAATTAGCTTCTCCATTCCTCCCTTCCCTCTTCTTAATAACACCATGGAACTTCCCCCCATCTCTAATACTGCCTCGTCAGGGTTGAACTTTGAATGTCGCTGCAGTTGCGAGGAGGATGGGGAGCACTAAGCGATCCTCAGGCAGGAGATGGACAGGATGTTGACACAGCCGTTGTTATTCCATGGCAGATGGGGTGGGTTGCTCCTCCATCGCACTGCTGTGTGCATAGATCAGACAAAAGACAGTTTCAGTTTGAATGGGAAGACGAGTGGAGTCGGTACTTTCCTGCCAGCCGCGTGATGCTTGGGCAGAGCGGCCTCGAGAATCTTAACTAACGCGTCTGATCCGCGCTATGCAGCGAGGCAGTGTTTTGCTGAAAGGTTGCTTGTGGGAAGTGTGACAGAACTTGATAAACGTTCTCTGTGCTAATTGACCACCGTGGTTGCAGGCAGATGCGCTGACCTAGAGCTTCCCACGTGCTCGTGCAAATCCCTAAGATGGGCTAATTAACTTCTCCATCTTCATTTCCATGGCAAAAGCCACTAGGCAGAGTTATGCAAAACAAGTGAAAGAAAACATTGGGCTGCAAGGAGGAAGAGACCCGGGTTGCATATAATTTGTGAGTTAAGAAAGAGCCAACACTGGGTATCTTCCTTCAGTGGGAAGACACAAGATTTCCTCTTTAACGTGTAGATGAGAGCACAATAAAAAGAAAGGAATGATGAAAGAAAGTCAAGATGTTATTTCTGCTATTAATTTTTAGATTATGTCATTTTATGGAAAAGAGGCTCTTAATTCTTTAGTAGTAATGGCATTTTTTAAATTTTATTTGCCCTCAGCAAGCTGGTAGCAGTAGTCTTAACATAGTCTTAGCATGGGGTCTTGTTTGGGCCAAATCTAGTGGATGTTAATCTTGGGAATAGCTTCTCTGAAGCTGAACAAATGACTCAGGTGAGGAAATGGAGTAAAAGCTCCCCTGCACTCAGGAAGCAGCCATGGTTTGCTGTCTGAAGGCATCCTCCAGTTGCTTGTTGCAGGCCATGCAGGCTCTTCATTTCACAGGGTTTTGGATCACATCTGGGGTCTGCAACCATAACCACTCACGAGGTATTGGACAAATGGCGTTTCCTGTTCGAGTCTAAGCTAATGTGTAAGGCAAATGTTCTGTGACACTGGAAAAAAGTGTTACCCTTGTGACCTAATAGGATGCCATTCCTTGGGATGAAAAAAATGCTCTTTTTGTAGGACTTAGAAGATATAAGAGAGTTTCTTGGTTTTTTTAATGCAAACTAGGCTGTGAAGTGTGCTCTGTCACCCACCCTGTATTTGGTTCTGTTTTCTGTATATGCTGTACTGCCAAAAGGGTGTCCAGAGCCAGTCCCCTTCGGGGATCCCTCTGAAAACTGTTTCTAGACATCAGCAAAACCAGGAGGCTTCACCCTGCTTTTTAAGGCTTGCCTGATAGGTGCACTATGGGAATAATTTTAATCACAGTGGCCTCTGCTAGGCAGGGGCAAGCTTACTTTAATTTTTGTAATTAGGTACAGATCTGCTGGCAGCATTTTCTTCCATTTGTGTTAGATTGATGCCTGGCTTGACCTAAACGGTTCATAACTGTCATAACTTCGCGGTGTTACTGCCTCAGTTTAATGCTGTCCACTGGTTATTGTCTGCCGTGCGTTACCCTATTACGCTGTGCATTACCCTATTGATCACCTTCCTGCTCGGTGCTTCTAATTAACGAGAGGATGAGACGACGTGGTTGTACCTGGCTTCTTTCCAGCATGGGCGTGCTAACGCCGCAGCCCGTCTTGCCGTTTCTTTGAACACGGTGTTGATCTCACCACCTTGTGTATTTAAATTACTGCTAAATTGTAGTGTTTTGAAGCCACAGGAATATTGCTTAAAGGACGCTTCTCATAAAACAGCTCATTAATATGTGCGCTATTCAGGGTGTGCCAAGAGTTTTGTGGTCTGTCTTGCCTCCTCCGCTCTTCGCTCCTCTCTGCCATCAAAATGTCTGCAGGCGAGTGTGGGCAAAATTGATTCCCCTGTGGCTGTTTCAAACTACACAGTTCGGGCTCATCTTTTGATCCCTCCTCATGACTTTATTTCATTATCCCTTAAGTATAAGGAGGAAAGTTAATGACATCATAAAAACTAGAACTCTATAAAAGATGTTTCTGCTGATTTACTGCCAATGTACTAGCAGCATGTCATATAACTGCCCATTAAAGATGGTGAGTTGCTCTCCTGCCTGCAGCTCTCCTTATCACCAGCCCTTTTATTTATGACCAGATTATAGGGACTGGGTGTGCCCAGTAAAACATAAAACTTACTTTTACCATGCATATAATTAACCCTTTAATTATGGAATTAAGTTGCATCCGTCTTCCTTTTTTATTTAAAAAAGTACTACTAAATATTCCTGTTTGTCTTCAAAGAGCTTAATGTGTTGCTGAGAAGATGCAGTTCATGGTTTCTGGTGATGCCATATCTGTCTCTCCCTGTCCAAGCATTACCTAAACAATTCTGATAAGAGGCCAAGAGGGGTAATAGAAGCTTTTTTACTTAGATAAGGAAAATCAATTTTTTCCTGTTCGAAGAAGTCGAATTTGGTCTATGGAAACCCTGTTCTTCTTGCTTGCCTACCTCTTAAACTTCCAGCTGTTTGTACGCGTTTCCTCCAGCCCCTTGGATACCTGGTCAGCTTGGTAAGTGACTATTTCAGGCTGCATTTCCCATCACAGAATCCATCTGCACTCTCACTTTAATGGTGGATTTTTCTGGTTGTGCAGCGTTAGGCCCTGCTTTGTGCACTGTAACGTGTGCACCGCTGTAGGACCCTTCCTATTGCACTCACTGCCTGTGATTTTCAAACAAAGCTTGTCATTTCGGCTACAAGTTATGATTTTAAATGCCATACACCCCTTCCCTCACACCTACAGCTCTAGATATTTCAAGATAATCTTCATATTCCGAAAGCAAGGGTTCTCTTAAAGTATCTGGAGCAGTAGACAGCTGTGGGAAGAGGTTGTTTGTTCAAAGGGATTCATGGCTCCGAAGAACCTTGGCCAGTGAAGTTCCTTGCTTAAAATTAATCGTGTTCCTTGTGCATCGGGCGTCTTCTGTTAATGCAATCCTGATGGTTGGTTTGCTAGATACTGGCATTGGATCTCAGTCTTGGGAATGCGCTGTGATCAACTTCATACATTATTAACAGCTGTTTGTCTTTTACCCTCTTAGTTGTTCTGATCTGATCTTGCTGATCATGAGTTGCTGACAAAGAATAGGCATTCCTCAAGTGAAAAGCAGGAACAAAGCTTTCCATTCACATAATAGCTATTAGCCAGGCTTTGTATTAATACCTACTTAGTTCTCGAGAATGTTTAAGAACAAATGTCCCTTAGTAGCTATTTTCCTGGGATTTTCCTTGGCTGTGGTATGAATTCAGGATTTCCACAGGCAGGGCCGATGGGCTGTCCTCGGGAGACGGCAGCGAGAGGCCCGCTGTGGGACTGCACGTTTGTCACTTGTCTCGACCGGGAAAAACCTCTGTGGTTGGTTTCAGTTGTTTTGAGCTGGGTTCCTCCCCCTCCGTCCAGGAAAGAGAGGGAAGTGAGCTGTGTGACTGCGTAAGTGGTGGCACAGGAGAAGTTCCAAATGAGGAAGTCATCAAAAAAATAATACAGGAAGGAAGCAATGAATTAAACTCCCAGTGCTTTGTTGTATGGCTGTGATTTATAAAGAGGTATTTATTTCTTTCTTACAGAAGGAATTCCATCTCTGCATAAAGTGAGACGAATAATAATGTTTAAAAATGAAGTGTTGCCTTGTCTGTATTAGACCCTGGCTGCCTGTGATCAACTCCCATTCATTTTATTTAAGATACAGTAGATATCTCTAAGCACAGTAACGCTGGTGCTGCAAGTCCAGGCAGTTGACAATGGTGTAATTTTTGGTATATCCCCATGATATGAGGAGTAAATAATAGCGAGTACCACACTGTTCTGAGGAAAAGGTATCGAGCATGAAATATATTCTTAATTAGAAAACTGTTTTAGTTGATCTGATGGCTTTAAATGATGCAGTACAATGCTGTTGCCTTTGAGGCAAACCTTGGCACTTGTGTAACTCCATAATAGGTGGGTGTTCAAATTAAACTGAGACTTCCCAGGTCCCTGGATGTCTAAGCCTGAGGCTCAGAACCAGTTGAACAGGCGAGGGATGAACCTGTCCGTACATACTGGTTTTAAGCGTGATGGTATCTCAGTTCATTGGCTTAATGAGAAAAGGCCTTCTACATCATGAGCATGAGATACTCCATGTATGTGTGGGACCAGGAACTCCCCTCCCCCTTGTCTGTGCCTCCAAAGGTCCTGTGCTCATTGAAAGCTTAATTAATTAATGAGTAATCAGTTCTCAGCTCTAGGGTATCAATTTGAAGGAAAAATTGATTTTCAAACCCAAATGTCTTAGACTATTTATATTCTGAAACTACTGTGCGTGTCTCAGTCCTATTTAGAAAAGTGTCCGACTCCACTCAAGGGCAGGCAGCCTGAGGAGTAAATTAATTCTACCCATCAGAAGATGAGTATTGCAGAGAAGCTTTGAATATCGCTGTGCTGGTGGGAAGGAAGCTTGTGATTCTCGTACCTGAATCGACGTTGGCCGTGTGTTTAAAATGCACATTTCATTGCTGCCAGACATTTACCTAGCGTGAACATTAACAGGATGAGAGGGGAAAAAATTAGAGGTTCAACAATAATTCGAAGTTCTCTGTTTATAATGTGCGAAATCATCAATTAATTCCGTACCTGGAATAAAACATGCCCTAAGGCCTACCATCTGCCCACATTTAAACCTGAAGATAATAGATTTGGAAGAGAAGTTTGTAATTATTTGCTAGGTGGTTCTGATTAATTTACAAGGAAAATTGCTAATACCGATAGTGCATTACCCTGGGGCCAAGTGGAAATCACAATATTGCAGAAAGGGGTAACATGTAAATGATGGCTTGTGCATTATCTGTTAGGCTGATTGGAGAGTCTGATTATTTTTCTTAAGCCGCTAATGGATGCATATAAGATTAGAGTGCGCTTTGGACAACGTGGCTATAATTCTCACCTAACAGGCTGCAGAAAATAGGAAGTAAATATACCCCAGTGGCATTCTTAGAAATTAAAAATGCTAAAGGCTAGATCATGAAATTATAATAGATTTACACCAGCATGTTTGCGATCAGAATCTTGCCTTGTGACACTGAAAACTGCATTTGTGGAGTGATCTATACTGGAAGCCTTGGAAATTATCATATGGGGAATGCATACGAGCAGTCTTCTCTGGCAAGTACCTGTGTGCTTTAAAGATGTGCTGAAAAAGCCAGTGTAGTCTTGTGTTAAATTCAAGCTGAAGCAGACTTTACTGGACTGTAGCCCATTGGGTATGGAAGGAGATAATTTATCTGGAACTCTGAAATATTTCGTTTGGGCTGCTATTTACTTGCATTGGAGAACACTGTGGACCTGTGCACCATTACCATTAGCGGCTGTACAGCTGTATGATTAAAGAGTGACCTGTAAAAGAGCGTGAGTTCTGTGTTGCCAAGGTACAACTGGTAGAGCAGGAGGCATGTGTGATGTGTGCAGTCCTGTGGTAACAGAGGAAAATGGCAAGGCGAACCAGAAAAGCCCTGTCCCCACGGCTGCTGGCCAGAGTCAATCCCACTGCCTTGCCAGTTCTCTTCTGCTCCTTTGTGCTTCATTTGGTGATAGCAAAAGCCAAGTGGATTTCTAAAGGGTTTTAAGTGGGTCTTTAAATTTGGATACAGCTACCTCATCCATTTGAAACAGCGACAGCCACCCAAACAGCGCCTCCTTCCCTGTGATAGAGCATTCTGCCCATGAGGATTTACCAAGAATGCATCTCCCTGCAGCTCTTCATCCTCTGTTGCATGTGTGTCCTCCACCACCCCCCCAGATAAAATCTCAGCACAGCACTCCGTACAAAAACGTGAAGAAACATAAGCAAATCATTACCAGTAAGGTGTTCATTGCTTGGGGGCGGAGGTTGTGAGCAGTAGTCTTGCTATTTCTTTTCTGTGATCTTTGTGCTGGATCATACTTAAATGCTGTAGGGATCATTAGCCCTAGATGTTATCAGTTGATGCCTAACAACTGTATCTCGTACATCGTTTCAGAGACTGTAAATTTTCACTTAATGGAAAAAAAATGTTGCATGTATGTGTAACAGAAGGTTTGAGGTTTTACACCGATACCAAGTAAGTAGACCTGAGGTTCACCTTCATGTGATAGTTGAGCCATTCCTCTCCCTCTCTGAAACTTGATATAATTTGGTGCACCCAGTATGACACCCATGTTCAGAGCGTGGGAGAGCTGAACATCGATCACAGCAATGGTCACAAGCGGATTCAGTCTTCTCTAAATCTCCCTTCAAATGCAGTAGTGAGACCTCTGCACCATGGTAGGGTGAAATCACAGCTGCCAGATGTGGTGTGCATTAGATTTTGAAATTCCCCTGTTAAAAGCCTAATGGTTTTTGTTTTCATTTACACAGAACATTCTTGTCTTCTGAAATGCAACACCTCCGTGACCTGCTTTCAGTAAATAACAGCTCTTGTGCAGCAGCTCTTGGCATATTCAAGAGAAATAACATTACCATGAGCAGTGTTTTTACTGGATATAGAAATTATCAGCTTTGAAGGAACACAGTAAAAATTTAAGGTCTTAGTGCTCATTCTCAAGTGGACATCTTGTCCTATACCATCAAGATCATATGATGTTCAAATAAAGTACTAAAACCGCCCAGTGTGTTTAGTTAAAATACAAAATAAATGTTTCCTTCAGCAACGGAGCACCTTGGTAATGTTTTATTGTAAGTGATAATTGAAATTCTCATGTTGTCCTGGAGGATTCAAGTGATTATTGTCTTAATGTAAAATACAGGTCCTTGTATATCACTGAGACAATCTTATGTAGCTGGGACGGAGCTGGAAGCAGAGCACGTTGGATCCGTGTGCTCAGCAGCCTGTATGCATACCCTTGTGCCTGGTGACTCATACAGCATCTCCCTCGGTTTCATCAGATCAAATAAGTTCTGAGTCCTAAGCCTCTGACAGCCTGCTGCATTTTCAGAGGGAAGAGGTATCAGTCCTAACAGAGGAAACAACAGATTGGAATAGGTTCTTGTTTTCTTTTTCTGTTTCCCCATCTTGTGTTTTCTCTCTCATTGTCAAACTTTCCCGTACCTCATCCCTTCTGCTGCGAGCTCTCCTAGCTGCCACTCAGCTTTAAATAGTCTTGATAACTTGAAATATCAGTTCTGTGCTGGTGGATCGTTGCCATACGCCCATGTAAGTTGTCAGTGAGCATCTGAAGCTGTCAGTCGATCCCCTCTTCCCGAGTCCTGCTGCTGGGTGAGCCAGAAAGCCTGCCCGGACAGCCCTGCCTGCCCCCGGGACCAGGCTCTGCCCAGGCTGAGCATGCTCTTGGGATGTCGCTGGTGGGCAGGGTCAACCGTGCTGGTGTCAGACCCTGCAGGGATGCTGGCAGGGATCTGCGCAAGAGTTTATCTCCGTGGTCAAGTGCCTAATTCAGAGGAGAGCTGGTGGACCGGCACGAGGAGCGGCCTTGACAGAGGGCAGAGATGGTCCATCATCTGCACCATCAGCTCTCCAGGCTCCTCCTTGCTCCGCTCTCCACCACGGCTGCGGTGCAGGGGAATTGCATCCGCCTGGCAAAACGCTTGGGAGATGGGTGCTTCGAGAGAGGGCGCCGCGTCTGTCTCATAAACTTCAGCAGCGGGTTCCGTAATGATTTTCCCCGATTTAATTGTTCAGACAACTGCCTACTTAGCATCAGTATTTACAGAGCTTTTGTTGAAGCTAAACAGACATACGGTCTTTGTCACTGTCACGGTGTCAGGGAAGTCACAGACGCTTCATTTCTAACATTTCCTTTTATTGTCCAAAAACGTTTCTGCAGAAACTGGGAAGGGCTATCTGCCAGTGGCGTTGTCTCGCCTGGATCCACTTAGTTACACTTTAGCCCTTTCCTTTCAGAGAGTTTTGTCTGAGCGTAATGCAATTTTTTCTTTACTCTGGTTACTTTTTAATTAATATCCTGTAACTGCTTCAAACTTGAGAGGAAAGTCTTTTCTGATGTCTCTTTTATCGGGTAGTTTTAATTATTCACACCATTGACTTCATAAAGTTAAAACACCATAATATTATATGTGAAACAATGGTCTTTGGAACAAGAAAAAATTATTCCTAGTTTTTTGGAAGCAAAATGGCTAAAGTGCCACCAAAGCCAAGCGTCCCTTCTGCGGACAGACGGGTGCTAGGTTACGCGTGCTCTGCTGTGTCCTCACAGGTGATGCCCGCAGCCTTCCCTCCTCTGCGCTGACCTGGACAATTAAATACAGATTGACACTTGATTAGTTCCTGCTTCTGCTTGTGCTTTTTCATTTCTGTTCCATAGCTGCGAGGCTAAAACAAAGTGTTGACAGGCACAAAAAGGGACATGGGGAGCAGTGTAGTGAGTTTGCTGTGTGGTCATTGGTGTTCTGGACTTTGGGCTTTTTAATCATGGATCAGTTTACACTTCACCAGCTTTGGTGACAAAAGATGGGGCATGTCTGTCTCAAAAGGGGAAAAGGTTTCTGGGACAAGAGTTAGCAGGGCTCATAGACAGGGCTTTAAACTAGTTTTGAAGGGGGAAGGGGGGAAAGGAGATATAGCACTGCTCAGTAGCGATGAGCCTGGGAGTGGAGCACCGACATGTGTGGGACGGTGTGCTAGTGAGAAAATTCAGCAATCCATACAGCAACCAAGTTACAACGGTAACTGATGGGTTAGCAACTGTGGAAGTCCCTGAAAATGGCTTGGCAGAAATTAGGACTTCTCCCTGTGAAAAGGTGGCAGGGTCTTTATCCCTGCTGAAGTGTGTCTGCACCAATGTACACAGCATGGGCAATAAGCAGGAGGAACTGGAAGCCATTGTGCATCAGGATAACTATGATATAATAACTATCACGGAAATATGGTGGAATGAATCACA
>NW_010166413.1:0-13583 GCF_000695765.1 Mesitornis unicolor
GTGTGTGTGTGTGTGTGTGTGTTTATATACACATATATGTGTATATATATGTATATACACACAAATGGTTCCTGGAAAAGAACTCAGAACGCTTTGCTAGCAAAACACTGTGGTGTGCAAAACTAGAACTCAATAGAAAAAAGCCATTTCTCTGAAGGCCACATAGCTGAGAGTCTTCAGTTTACCTCATTCTTTGTAGCAGCCCTTGATTTTAACAGTTTTTGTAATAGGTACAGACGATCCCATGCCTTTCTAGGTGCAATTTTAAGTTAAGCTAAAATTCTTTTTACGGTAATTTATTTGTATATGAGGGTAGAAGGTGAGATCATGTCATACCTTAAGGTTAAAATCCTAATTTTGGGAAACTGACACTATTTAAATTATTAGCAACTGTTGCACAGGAAGTCTCTTTTTCTACTGCATTGTTACATTAGCATTCATACATGTTCAAGCACAGCATTTTACCATAGGTAAGATTTCTCTAGCACATGTAAAATGCAGTGTTTAAAGTAATGCAAACAGTATTCCACTGCAAAGGCGGATGAACTTACTTTCATCCGAGTGTTAATTCATCTTTGCAAAAAAACCAGAGCAATATAATTGTTGAAATATTGTATGTCTTGTTTACTCAAGTTGTTACTTTAAATACAGATTTAAGGGCCACCCAGATTTGGAGTAAATCTTCCTCACTAAAGCTAGTTTTATTCTTTAACACAAGACACAAGGATAAACCTTTGAATCCATCAGCATCATAACTCACTACTCAATCTAACTTTGCAGAAAGTACAATTCAGTGTCCAGGAAAGCTGCCTGCACTATCAGTATTTATGTTCCAGTTAATATCTGATTTACCTGAGATTCATTATTAAAACAAAAAAAAAATTGTTTCAAATGCTGTTTCATTGACATTATTAGAACTGCATTACTAAATAGACACTTTCCTAAAATGTTAGTGAAAGTGTATTTTAGAATGAGGTTGTTGTTAAAATATAATCAGCAGTTTCCAAAATAATCAATTATCAAATAAGCTTAAGTGTTTGAAAATAAGACAATTTGCACAGTTCTTTTAAACTGTGTGCCATTCAGACCCTAGTGTGGGTCCCTGTCCTCCTTTTCCTCCTTCACCTCTTCCCTCTCCCCTTCCCAAGGTATTTTAATAAGAAGAGGTTATTTGCTGATTTTTTTTCTTTTGATGTTTTTGAACAAACTTGTCACTGGAATGGTCTGTAAGCAACTTTTTTTTGCAGTCAGCTCACAGGTAGAAGGCAGTGTTTACAGAACACTAATTTTTTCTAAAGTATAGTAATCTGTAAATGCAGCTGGGCACCTACTTGAAAGTAATGGTTTAAATATGATTTTGTTCTTAATTTAAGCCTTCATCTGCATGGGTAGTCTGAGGACCCTAGTGATGTTGGTGGAGATAAAATGCAGGATACAGCTTCTGTATGCGTGTCTAAATTTTTGGTGTTATCACTGCTCTATCCTAAGCTGAAGTATTCACTAAAACTTAGATCATAAATTATGTTGAAAAAAAAAAGCTCTTCTTTTTTTCAGAAATGTCACTCTTGTAAATAGTTCTAGGAGATTTTTGTAACTGAAACACAGGTGCAGGGGAGAGTTTTTCAGCTGCTAAGATTTCTTCCCATCCCAGCTTGCTTATTTCAGTTTTAGTAACATGTATACAGTGGACTTAGGCTTAGATTAAATGGATCATCATTTAATAAAAAAATATAAACACTTGGAGCATACCCAGACTGTGGCTGGCTGGCTGGAAATTTGTCTGATCTGCCAATGCTATTGCTATGAATTATTAAATGATAGCAGAGATTTAACTAGCAGATTGTTTGATTAAGTATTTGAGCATTTTAAATCCAGAAATAGATGCAGCCATCTGCATTTAAAAAAACCCCACTCAATAATTGAAGAGACAGTTGTCAACAGTTGCTTTTAATAAGGTCACTAAGTACTATACAGTACAGTATTAATTTATAGCAGAAAATCATATCTTGTAAACTGTATATAAAACACTGTTTTATGGTGCAATCATTTGTCAAATTTATGTCTGTTACTTTTGTTTTAAAGTTCTGTGCATTCTTTTCATACCTAAGAGCATCACTGTAAAATCTGAAGACTATTTATAGGTTTTATTTGCACGAGGTTTTGTTTTAAACTACAGGAAGTTCGTACTGAACATGCCTGAACTTTTTTCAGTTCATGAATCTTCTCCAAAGGTAATCTCGTATTTGTGTTGAGTGTTTACATAAACTTTTCTGATTCTGCCAGCCATTATATTTTTTGAAGGACAGCTCATTTCATGCATTACAAGGGATTCTTATTTAGTCTTTTGCTTCAAAATTCCCTCAAAGGTTTGATGTCCCATCATAATGTAGCTTGTGCACACTTTGTTGTTTATTTGGCTAACAAAATGTAAGATTGGAAACTTGAAATACCTTCAGAAGGAAAACTAATTGATTTGTCTGTATAAATCTTGTTGTTAAACTCAGTTGAAATAATTGCCTGGAAGCTGTTTGTGTCTGACCTGGGGAGGATGTGCTTCCCTGAACGCACTAGTCTAACCCTTTAACATTATTTTCCGTTGTTAATCTTGCTGGCGAGTGACACCAGTTTCCTGAATATGCTGGTAATATGCAGCACCACCTGAGCTCGATCGTCTGGCTGAGGCAAAGCCGCCAGATTGGGGCTGTCCAGTTGCGTCGTGTTTCAGAGCCGTTGTTTAACCACTTCGAAACAGCTATAGATTACTATTTGCCCCAGCACGCACACACGCGCACACACACACCCCCACCCCCACCCCCCCAAAAAAAAAAAAATGAAAGCTGTCCTTTAAAGCCTTTGTGAAGGATTGAAAATAATGAAGGAAATGGTGTCTCAAGCAGGTTGTCCTGCCTGGGTGTTGCGTCGCTCCCTGCCCGAGGCCTGACCGCCTGCGGCCCCCCGCGGCCTTTACTGAGGATTGTTTTCTAATTGGTTAGAGCATTTTTCAATTAATGATTTCCGAACAAATGTTAATACAAACTGTATAAAATGAACATAATTTTCTTCACTTGTATTTTTGTTATTGAGCAAGTTTATCAAAATAAATTGTCTACTAAACGCAATGGCCCTGTCTGCGCTGACTGGGGCTGGCTCCGCCCCTCGCGCGCAGGTGTCTCTTCAGCCCAGCAGGGACGCATGACGCGCTTCCCCTTCTCGCCCACTACCGCCCTCAGGCGGCGGCGAGCGGCGCCGGGTTGTCTCGTCTCCATCGGCAACGCTGTAACGCGGCCGTGCCCAGGGAGGCGTTGGGCCGGGCTGCTCCCGGGCCCCTACGCGCCGAGAGACTGGGCTGCATCCAGACCGCTCCGCGTCGCCGGCACCTGGCTGGCACGGAAGGTCGGGTGAGTGCCAGGAGGTGCCGTGGCCTGACGATGCTGAGGGAGCTTGGGAGGATCACTGGCGCGGTGGCTGCCTGGGCTTTCGGAAGGTGCACAGACCGGGGAGGGAGAGAGGGAGGATGGAAATCGGGAAAACCTTTTCCTCGGTGAGGTGAGTCTCTGGGAACGGAGAAGCGGGAAGTCGGGGGAGTTGCCGGGCCGCAGGCTCCTGAGGTGAGGAGGGTCTCGGAGGATGGGCGGCGCGGGGAGAGGGCTGGCAACCGCTGGTGAGGGGAAGGGCCCGGGAAGCTGGAGGCGGGTTGACGCGGAGAAGCCCAAAGAAGTGAAAAACCGGGTTTTATGATCGGTTTTGCTTTGTTTTCGGGTTTTTTTGAGTTTTTTGTTTGTGTGTTGCCTAAACCTGAGGGGCAGCCTGCCATCCCCTTGCCTCACAGCCTGAGTGTCTCTAGTTGCCTGTCCCTTGCTCCTGCTGCGGCTTATGCTCTCCCATGGAGTTCTGGGTTTTGCTTTGGTTAATCTTTTTTTTTTTCTGGTTGAGCTGTGTAGCTAGTCTCCCAGCAGCTGTGCATGCATATAATTAACTGCATAAAATCCCTTAACAAATAACTTGCAGAATGTTTCCTAAATGTGTTTTCTGTAATGGATAATTGTAAATTCTCTCTGCAGTAATTTTTAATTACTGTTGTCCCACATGCAATATAATTACCATAAAATTGCTGACAATATTAATACCTTTTTAAATAGTGTATATTTCTGAGGATTTCAGCTTTTTATTTTAATACTTTGTCTCTTTGCTCTTTTTAACAAGGCTCAGTCTTTTCATATAAGGGATATATACACATCAGAAAAATGGCACAGTTGTTGGACAATGATCAGTTTTTGGAAAAAGTTGGGTAAGTTTACTTACTTATAAAGTCTTGTTGGGACTTTCTATGTTGCTACAGAGTAAATAATTGTAGCTCATAAAAACTATGTACTATGTCATTTCAAAACATTTAACATATATCAAATAGAATGTGTAAGCAAATGTTAAAATATAGAATAATTCCTACAGAAAAAAAAAGCTCATAAAGACTTTATGACAATACAGAAATACTATGGAAAGTGAAATAGTGCCATAACATTCACTGTCTTGTAGGGTGACCACAGAATCTAGTCTACAGCATCATCATCCACCACGGCAAGATTTTACTATATCTGATCTAGGATCAACTAACAGATTGTTGGTAACACATATAAACAAGACACAAGATCTGCTGTTAGGCATTTTTTCCTGCTAAATGTTGCAACTAGAAAAGTAACACATACGCACTGTAAATACAGAGTGAGGAATAAATAAGCTGATAGGCAACTGATACATTTCCTTACCTATATTTTTCATATACCCACAATTTCACTACAATCATGAAGTGACATATAATTTCATAAATGAATCAGTCCATGAGCAAATTGGACAAAACAATTAAGGTAGATCAATTATTGATACTGCATTTTTCATGGAAAAGTAGAATACAATATATATACCCCTTCAACTTTGTGAAGCAGATTTTGGAAATGCTTTATTTTTCTTCCTTTGGTAATTTACTGAGGTATTTCTTTTATTTCTTTTACTAAACTTTCCTATTCCTTGTCTTTCTTCCTGTATCCACCTAACTAAGCTCTCCTTCCCCTCCCTTTAGCTCACAGTCTGAGGGTTACATATCTTTTGCATCCCACATCCAAAGGAGTATGCCAGTACCTGAAATTATGTTGTTCTTGGATATGCACTGCCTACCAGCAGCAGTCCTTAGGACTTATAGTTTTGTCACATTTGAACTGCATGTTTCATTTCTCGTATTGCATTTAATTTTTTCTTATTTGATCTATAGGGAATACAAATGAAGAAAATGCAGTCTAAAAAGGAGCAAACCACAGAAGAATGGCTAAGAAGCTACAATTTAGAATCCTTGCAATTAACATTAGAGCATCTGATAAATAAAGGCAATATTGTTTTGTAAGTGTAACACTACCCTTTCTTTAGTGAGTCCTAATTTGTGTGCATCTCTGATGCTAATTATGCATGGTGTTCCAGGAATTCAGGAAATGATGTTGAAGAGATGGAGTTCACAGAAGAGACTGTTACCGATTTTGAATCCAGAATTTGTGAGTAAGTATCCCATCTTGTTCAGGATTTTGTTGCGTAACTGATTCTGTATCCCCCATGATTACAGGTACTGCCTTAAGTCTTATATTTGTTATCTCTGGGAACTTCAGAGTATTTCAGCATTAAATCCTTTCTGCTGGGCTTTAGGGTAGGTGATAATTATATGTCACTACAGCTGAGGTTTTTTATTGTTTTATTGAAGATGCCTATCAACCAGATTTTCCACTGAAAGACAGATAGTGAATGGTTACAGGTAATGCTGCATATTTGTGGATTGCGTTTACTGTAACTTGGATTAGTTTCAAGTCATGGATCTAGTCATGATATGTGGAAGTTGTATAAAATCAAAGAAATGCAAATTGAGGAAAACATTTAATGAATAGGCTTAATAAGCTATAGAATAATAATAATGTTTTTGCTGGTCTTCACAGTCTTTGTTAGATTGTTCCTAGGAATGCCACCACTTTAACATACCTCACTGTGTCAGTCATGAAGATCCAGAACATTCAAAACGTCCACCTTCAGGACTTGGGCCCTGCACCATCGAGGCAAACTATCTGCCAATCTGGTTTAAGAAAGAAGTAGCTTTTGTATTTTGAAAAAGCGAAAAGCTTTTCACCCTTTGAGATGTTGATTTAAACTTTCTGTTTGCTAAATTGTGATGACTATGCACATGATATTAAAAATAAGTTGGCTGAAGTAAAACAGTTTTGGAGGACAGCAGGCACTTTGTTTTACCTTAGGGTATACCTGTTGTGAAATTAAATAATTGGAAGTTGTGCTGCAGTTAGTCTGGCACTTCATAGAATCCTCAAATGTATTGGGTTGGAAGGGACCTTTAAAGATCATCTAGTCCAACCCCCTTCAGTAAGCAGGGACAGTGTTACTAGACCAGGTTGCTCAGAGCCCCACCACACCTAATCTTGACTATCTCCAGGGATGGAACCTTCACTACCTCTCTGGGCAACCTGTTCCAGAGTGTGCTGCCTTTCAATCACAAGACTGTATTTCGTGAGTGTCTTAAGAAATAGTGCAGTTTGTATTAAACAAACCTGACAACAATCTATTTGTAATGAACTAAACTCAGTTTTTACTGAGCTGCTGCTGTTCACACATACACATGGTGAATACTCCTCTCCAATCTGGACAGAATAAGCCAGAAATAGTTAGAAAACATATCAATGGTCTGGGTTTTCAGACAGCTACATCTCTATAATCAATCTAACAGCTGTAGGGGGAGAAGTATTTAAATTATTAGCCCTGCAACCACCACTTGTATGTGAACACTGAAAACAGTATTTTTAAAAGGTGATTTTGCATTTGTGAGAAAAAGGATGGGATAAAGACAAATGGCTGAATATTACATTGATACTCAGTCCAAGTGAATGCCTTAGCTAAGTGTGTGCTATGCCTTTTGTCAGAGTGATTGAACTTTATCAGCAGCGAATTCAGTGGCTGTTGCAGGACCGCAGAAAGGTAACCTTAACTTTGAAGTATATTATTAGAATGGAATTGTGTATGGCATTAAATAAAAAATTAACTTTTGAATATTGGTGAAAAGTGACCTTCCAGAAAGCTTATGTATTTCCATTATTTACTGTCAGTTACGCATCATGCGCGGTGATACTTGACAGTAGATTTTCTTGATCTTTCATCGGTATGTGGTTTTCTGCTTTCTAGATCTAGTGTTTTTCTTTCTCTCAGCAATCTTAATCATCTCGACCTCTCAGTGCCATTTAAACCAAAATATAACTTCCACTAAGTTGTTTGATTTAACTTGAAGGAGATGCTGTAGACAAGGTTATTTTTTATCCTCTCAAATAATGGATAGATTGTCTTGGGAATAAGCAAATATAACTCACTGGTAAGGATAAACTGGGAGCCAGTAGCCCTCTCTCTTCCCACCCCCCCCCTTTTGTCACTGTGTCATCTTTATGCTAAAAAGCTTGAAGTGAAAATAAATACCTAATACCTGATTTTTAAATGGTGTAGTGCAGAATAAACAGTAACATTTTTAAACTTTAGATAAGTTTAGTATTTATAATTACATTTCTGTTTTGAGGTGTTTGGCCTTATAGAAGGAGCCAAAGTTGGACTTGTGGTTGATGTGTCTGGTATGAGTTACGGACCTAGACTACTGGATTTCCAGAAGGACCTTTTGGTAAGTAATAATAGGCTTTAGCAATAGAATAATTATATATATATAAAATAGAATAGAATATTAATAAAAGACTTTAGCAATTAGAACATACTAATCAAGCTTTTATGTAACTACAAACTAGGAACTAAGTAGAATAAAATCGGCTTCAGTTCATTATATACAATATAATACAAGGTTTTTTTCTTGTAGAAAAGTGTGTTTTAAATGTCTTTGAAAGTGTAGTCTTTTTAAAGTCTAGATGTAAACAAACTCCAGTATGCACCATAATAATAATACCTTTCATGTTAATATTTAGAAGTTTCTCAGTTCTTGTATCGGCATTCTCTATGGAATGAACTTGCCAAACAGAAACTGCTGTAAGAGGTAGAACCAAATTGTACATAGAGCTATTTATATTAAATATAGTGTGCTTAAGCCTTTGTTTTGTCACAAGGCATGCTTCACATTTTTGGTCAGAACCCTGGTGAGTTAATTACTACCTGAAGTCCCAAAAGAAATTTGTCCTTTTTTGTGCTCTTTATTTTTATAAAAAATTTGGTGTAATGAAGGAAGATACAGTGTGGCTGGGTTACTGTCTAACTTTGTACAATTTCATTCCCTGCATTCGATAATTATTTGAATTTTATTTATATTACCTGCATTTTTCATTTGTGCATTTTAAATGAAACTACTTTAAGAAAACACGAGTTCCACATAGCCTGGTTGGCTTAGCCTCAGTATTTTAACTATTGTTTAGCCCTGTCCATGAATTTTTATTAAATATTTTTTTTGTAATTGCTTGATGGGTGAATATGCCCATTCTAGATCAGTATGTTGTTTTATGTGCTAATCAACTGAAGAGAAAAACTAATATCAGTATCACAAATACTGCCTCTTGCCCCATCAACAAATTGGCTGGATTACCATAGCATTCCAGTTTCAGCTAAACAGAACTAATTCTTTATTCAGTGATTTTTTTCAGGTTTTGTTTCTGTAAAAAATATTTGAATCTGTATGATTTTTAGAGAATTATTATTTTTATTCTTTTACACAATAACAGTACTGGAAGCAGCATTGATAGTAATGCATTTATAATTTTTTATTTATTAGTGCTTAATAGATGAACAGCTGTGTTACAAGAAGCAATTGTACTGCCTCTCATTCGGTACAGAAATTTCACCTCTGTGGGAGAGTCCAAAAAACATCAATGTTCATGCGTAAGTTCATTTCTCTGAAAACTAAAGATGTTTCAAACAGGGTCTCCATTTAATTAGAGCAGTCTCTTGTAGGTAATAAATCATGGTTTTCATCTTGTGCCTGCAGTGATTTGTAAGAGGAAAAAAAAGCAATTTTAAGTGCAATCAGTGTTTTCAAGCTGGTTGCTCATGTATTAAATATCTTAGCAGGTCCTGTTGTTTGTAGTAATCTTCATGAACTATCTTATTTAGCACCTGAATGTTAAGTGTACCTATTCCTTTTTTTTTTTCTTATCCCTCAGGCTGCATGAAGCAAGACAGTGGATACAACAGCTGGAGCCTGGTCAAGGCTGCAATTTGCTGAAAGCCTTAAAACACGTCCTTGCAATGAAAGAACTGAATTCTCTGGTTCTTATTGTAGGGAGCTGGTAAATTCCTTATCTATCCTAACAATTGGCTTTAACTTGGATACAGAATTGGTAGAAGAATCTGAATTTAAGATCTAGGTTTTATGTAATTTTAGTTCATACCACTAAATTCCTTTATTTCTTCTCTTTTTTTACTGTTGATAAATCTTCTCTTCTGATACAAAGCTAAGTTTTTCCTTTGCAGATCAGTTGTCACAGTAATCCATCAAGAGTCTGTTAGCTCTAATGTTACATCAATATAGAGCCTTCAGCGTCATTAAGGATGTCACTGAAAGTGTCCACACCTCTGGGAAGATTAGATGATGAGCTAGATTTTGCTGTAAAATAGCATCAAGTGTTCAAAGATAGTCTTATCTCTGTGATCTTGGTGCTGATGGAAAACTTTAAATATCTGATTAAATAAATAAAACCAGGGTGAGAATAGAAAATTATGACCTTAAATTCTGCAGTTCTGTTGTCATTTGAAAACTTGTGGTACTGAAGTCAGGATTATAAGAAAAAAACCTACAGTTGCCATACTCCTAATTTATTATGTTGTATTTAAACGTGCATAGAGGGTATGGTGCAAGCTTGGCAAGCTTGATATTTAGGGTGATTGAGATTACATTTCAGCTAATTTACTGAACATACAGTGTTCAGTTAAACGTTTCTAAGTTTTGTGTAGGTCTACTTTGAACAGACAGCAAAAGTTTATAGTATGTGCAAGTGAAAACTTCCTAATTTCTGTCCCTGTGAGAAGTATAGCTGGAAGGAAAGGATTTTACTAGCCATGACGAATGATCAAAACTCAAGGAATGAAAGCTGTGTGGGTCACTAAGTTCTAAACACAGAGCAAATTTTTACTTTCTTTGGTGCCTTTGGAAGACCATGGACATTCTTACATACAGCTGAAGATCTGAGTTGAAAACTTTTATTGCAGTTTGTTACAGGGAGCAAAACCACAATTCCTGACTTTTAGCTTTCATGGCTAGCAAGGAATAATTTAGAACATTTCATCCACAAGCTGTTATGAACTGGAATAGAATCTTAGTGCTTTTATTATCATCCAGGTCTTCAGAACAGTACCAAACCCCAGTAGTGATACTTCAGTAATGGCTGAAAGAGAAAGAGGAGGTCAGGTTGTGCTGAATGGCTGGCTTACATTCCCATGACTTGTTCTTTCTTTCCCTCTTAGTTTTCTTTCCTGTCTTCTTTCTTCAATATAGCCTTTTTTCCCAGTTGATTACTGCCATTGTTAATATTTTTTTCCTTATTTATTTATTTATTTATATCAGCCCTGATCAGTCCTTGGAAATACTGTCTGACTATGCTCAGCAGTGTATGCTGGGGAGAAAACTGCAGATTCATGCTGTTACATATGATTGCAGCAATCCTACTTCTCTTGTGAGTAATGGTGTTAGGACCTCAAAGATTCTTTCTCTAGCTCTAATTGGGAATTAAATACAAACAGCCCAAGTTAACAAAAGAGACTACCAAATCAAAGTAACTATTTTTCTTCCTATTTATATGTGTAGGCAGTTCTAAAGAACTTTGCAGAAGCTGTGAGAGGCCGTTATCATTGCTGCTCTTCAAATGGAGAGGTAGGTGACAGCCAGAGAGACAAAGCATTTTTCTCCTTTTTTGATGATTCTTCACTTTGAGAGGGTAAACTAATTATCATCGGAGTAGAAGTTTGTAGCAAGACCTGGTGCTGAAAGTCTATCATAGAAGTGCTGAGGATGTGATCAATAAACCTGTGGTTAATTCTTTCTGCAACTGAAAATACTTTCCTAAAAACACAATAAATTTTGCAGATATTGTTCAGTTTCATAAAGTGGATGAATAGGATGAAAGCGTGGCTTATTGTAGACTGATTCTAAAGAACTTTGTAAGTAATATATTATTATTAATAGCTTCTGTGCGGTGCATTAGGTACATTCACACTCAGTTCTGCTATGCCAGGCAGTCTTTTATAGGTGTATGTACATCAAAGCAAGCAAGCTGTGTTTGGTTGGTATTTGAATAGTAATTAGCTTATTTTTCCCCTCTTTGTTTTTGTACACACAGAATTTTGACAGCAGTGATGTTCATCTGCTACTTCAGGACATACAGAAGGCTAAAGACCTACTCAAGAGCATCAAACAGACTTTTCAAAGAGGAATCGGTGGCTCACTTACTAGTAGAATTGCAGTATGTATCTTCTTATTTTCTGATGTATTTTGAAGAATCAGAGGCAGAAGTTTTTAGTGTTCACAATATGAAAAAAATATATTATTAATCCAGTATTTTGATAAGTAAGCTTTGAATATTATGTATGGCCATCCATTGTAAGAACAAATTAAGGCCAAAACCAGTAAAGGAGATGTTTTGCTAGACATTCTCCAAAATGCAGCAAGTTTTATGAACCAACCAAAATGTGATGGAAAAAAAAACATTGTACCATCTTCATAATTGAAATCTTAGAAGAATCACTAGTCTAACTATATGTGTGTTGGTTGACAGTCGGCTTCACATGAGCCAGCACTGGGCCCACGTGGCCAGAAAAGCCAATGGCATCTTGGCCCGTATTAAAAACAGTGTGACCAGCAGGTCCAGAGAGGTGATTATCCCCCTGTACTCGGCACTGGGGAGGCCGCACCTCGAGTGCTGTGTTCAGTTCTGGGCCCCTCACTATAAGAAGGTGTGGAGATTCTGGAGCATGTTCAGAGAAGAGCCACAAGGATGGTGAGGGGTCTGGAGAACAAGCCTTAGGAGGAGCGGCTGAGGGAACTGGGGTTGTTTAGCCTGGAGAAGAGAAGGCTGAGGGGAGACCTCATCACCACCTACAACTACCTAAAGGGAGGTTGTAGAGAGGTGGGGGCTGGTCTCTTCTCCCAGGTAATGGAGGATAGAACAAGGGGAAATGGCACCAAGCTGTGCCAAGGGAGGTTCAGGTTAGAGATAAGGAAGAAGTTCTTTACTGAGAGGGTCGTCAGAAGCTGGAACAGGCTGCCCAGGGAGGTGGTGGAGTCACCACCCTTGGATGTATTTAAAAAGCAGGGAGATGAGGTCCTTAAGGATATGGTTTAGTGGGTAGACAGGAACGGTTGGACATCATGTTCTCAGAGGTCTTTTCCAACCGAGCGATTCTGTGATTCTGTGTGTGATTTAAATGAAGTTCCAGCAATCCTTTATATTGCTGAAAAGGTACTTACTCTTACATGATTAAGGTGGACACTTAAATCAGTTGCAGAACTGTAAGGGCTTGTCTAGATCCATTACTAGTGTTGAAGTTAGGAAGCTACAGTCTGTTACATATCTCTCTCTGTGTTGCTCCTATATTGTCATGAGGATTCGGCACCATTTGTTCTGTAACAGTTGTCTTGATAATGTTTCTATCCTGTGCCTTACTTGACCAACATAGCAGAGGTTCTTACCTTGTCTTTTCTCTGATAAAGTAACTTCTAAGTGCTCTTCATGAAATATGCATAAGAAAGAAGAAGAATCTCCTGTGATTTTCTATGGAGTGTTTGAACAATTTCTAGTTAGCTTTGATCTGGTAGAGAGATTAGTTACTCATGTCTTTCTTTCATCTTGTGCAGATAGTCATAAGTGGAAACATACATCTCTCTTTTGCCTTATTCTCACCTCTTTCTAGGGGCCCAGAAGTTTAGAAAGTGGCTGAATAGACCTATGGTTGCTAAACTTTAATGTTAAAAACTTGGAAGCACTGTTTTACAAATCTGTGAGGAATCTTTTTGATAACAAAATAATCTATTCTCTATCACAACCACTGTAGGCAGGCAGGCAGGAAGTACCCGAGAGAGAGACTGAAACCTTCTATTGGGTATTCTTGTGTATCTTGTCATCTGACCTGAGATATTCCAGACAGGAGGCAAACTGGTCATTTGTGAATAATATTTGCAATTCTCTTTCCCCTCAACCTCCCTATTCTGTATGTATGGAATAATTTCATCTCTCTTCCAACCTCATAATTACTGGGGACCATGCAGACTATGTATGGAACAGAGGTTACCCTGAAATTATTTAGAAGGTCCTATATTCCCAGATAAAAGCATGTCATTTCAGAAACTTACTAGTCAAACCTGTATGAAAAAACATCTCCACAAACTTCTGTCCATTCATAATATGAAGGTCTCTTACCCTTTTTTGAAATAAAGGCATTCTAGTGCCCTGTGGGAGTTTTTGTTTACTTTTTTCCATTGGCATGAATGAAGGTAGAGTGTGGTTCATTTGACTTGGTGCAGGTAGAAAATAAAACAGTCTATATCTGTTCTGTGTGTAACAAAGATCCTTTCCCTA
>NW_010166413.1:13614-58873 GCF_000695765.1 Mesitornis unicolor
AGAAAAGTGATTGACTGTTTTCATGCCAGTATGTGTAGCCATCATGTTTTGATTTCCCTATGGGTTTTTGCATTGTGGCAAGCACAGTAGAATTAGTGGAACATAGTGCCTGAAAACCCATTTTTAGGAGAACCTATTTTCAAAGTATTTTGCTTGTCCCAGCACTTTCGTGAATGTAAGTAAAACTGATATTCTGTGCTGGATATTTTAGATTGAGGGTAAAAAAAAAATATGCTACAACTTGCAAGAGGTTTTTTTAAATCTGTTTTAGGTTTCCACAGAATTTGCAAATACAGCACCTTCCAGCTTCTTGCTAAAGCCTCCAAAACATGAAGGACCATTAGTTATTAAAGCACCATGTGCCCTGGCCAAAACATCAATAGACTGGTTAAAGACAAATGGATTGAAAGGTAGCACAGAGAAAAGTTTAACAGGTATGAAGCATGAATTAAAGTCAGAGCATGTGTTTTATTTAATTTCTTTGTTCCTTGCTATAGCAAAAAAGTTAAACCTTTATCAAGTTTTGGCTCCCAATGCTTTCTCTACTGTGGAAGAATTTGTACCTATTCTTAAAAAAACAGTATCATCAACTCTGCATGAGGTAAGTGATGAGGACATTTTCTTTTTCTTGGGTTTTGTTGTTTCTTTCTTTCTATTGCTATCTTTTTCTAATTAAAATCAGTACTTCGTACGTTAGTGAAATTCTACAGGCCTTAACTGAAATTTGAGTCGTAGATTGAAATCTGATAATTATGCTATTCTTAGGAATGATTGAGTAATTAATTCCATGTTAGTGTAGTTCATATAGGCTTCTGTAAACATGTAACTGGGTTATTTATCCTTCTAGAAAGCAATGATGCAGTTTGAGTGGTACGATGGAACTGTGAAAAATATCCACATTGACCTGCCAGTATTATACAACTATCAGGTGAGTTGTCTATAGGGATGTGGCTTTATCAGAGCTAGATTACCATCTAATTATTCCACATTAATTGTCCTGTTACATAAGTACTGCAGGGATTCATGTGCAGACAGCTGTCCATGTGAGTCTGCAGTGATCTGGTCAGACTTGGGACCCAGATACTTATGGTAGTGATGAAGGAGGCTAAGAGAGAGTCCATCAGTGCTGCTCATAAATACAGTAGTTTGCATTTTGCGATCTATGTGCAGGAATGTATTTATATTGTTTCACCCACACATGTACATTGAAAGGATACAACACAAAAGAGTACTCCTGCTTGCTTTGCTTGCTTGCTAACAGAACTGTCTCCTTTCATCTTGGTTTAACCACTTTAAAAAAAAAACAAAACAAATTATTTTGCTTTATCTCTTTGAAAGTCAAACAAGAATATCTAATTGTTGCTGGCTAGACCAAGAAGGACTCAAGGCATAGCAGGAACATTGTAGGAAGTAGTGTATGCAACAAAAATGCATACATATAATCGCAAAGATCATATTCTATAGAGTTTGAACAAATTGCTTTAATGTTTCCAAATGGATACTGTGTTAAAGAATGATGTGTTTGAAAATGTAGTGTTGATTTTGTGTATTTTTTCTTATTACGACCGCTGCCTAAAATTGCTATTGAAGAAATGTTAAGCTTGCAAAAACTGTATTTTTAACTGAATAGTGCTTGACCACTATTTTGGGATGTGCTAGCAAGGGGAAATGAGAGGAGGCTTTAGGCCTTTAGACCCTTTGTTGCTCTTTTATGATATTATGTTTTTCTCAGGGACTGTATTCTCTTACCTTTACTAAGAATGAATTACTGCTGTTAAAATGAATGAAAGTTATTAATTTTTTTCAGTATTATGCTGTCATGTTGCTTCTAGGTTAAGTATTTGACGATAAAATACTTACTTGAACTTTTTATTTTTAACGTAAATATTCTATATTTTATCCACAGAACCTGCTAGCTAAAATGGTGAGAATCTATAAGAAACAAATTGACTGGCTATCTGTTGCTAGCAGAAGAATATGGGGAAACGTTTGTGAAAGGAGGTATCATACTTTGATAGCCCTTTTTTTTTGTATTGGTGATAGTTCTTGTTTGTAAGCCTTTGCTTTGTATGTAAGTCAGCACCAAGTAATGCAGAGCAGAAAATGGTCAGACAGCAGTAGAGATAGCAGTTGCAGATATGATCAGTGTAAGCAATCCACTTTTGAAAACAGATATTGATACTCAGTTTTTTAATGCTCCAGTGAATTTACTGAATCCAATGATCATCAGTCAAAGCAAAACTGCAATTTCCCTGACACAGAATGAAACTCTGAAATTTGAGTTATTTAGCAAGTAAGCCATATGTTTCAGATGTATTTTGTATATTCAAGTACAGAGAGGAAGTGGACCTGTTTAGGGTTCAACAGCTATTATGGCACTACATGTACCAGTACTCTGATTATTGCATAACTTATGAAGGACTTTTCCAATATTGTTACTGTTTCTTTAAAAATATCACCTTATGTTTTCCAGATATTGTTTTTTAATATAGATTCGGTGTTTATACATTTAGATATATATCTAGAAGATACTTTCCCTGGTGACTTAGAGCACAATGAGGATAAGAATATGTAATTAAGCAAGATAATATATATATATACTTTTTACAAATAATGTATTTCTTATATAGGGTGGTTATACTTGTTGATATATCAGTGACAAACTGCATGTACATCATCCATATCCAACATTTTTTACGACTTTTACTTGAGGAACAAATGTCAAATAAGGATTACTTCAATATTATAGCGTAAGCAATCATTTAAGATTCTTTTATAATAATTATATTGCAATGAAAGAAATATACTGAGAGAGTGTAGTTGCTAATGGGCATACTTCAGGTTTTTTAAATTGTATTTAACATTTTATGATGAAGTAATTGCAAGAGTAGCACTGATTGATTATTTTTGATAGGTATATGGATCAGATGTACAGAGACCAGATAAGTAATTAAAAAATCACTGTTCTGGGTGAGCCTCACTGAAACTGTTCATATCATACCCACAACAAATTCTCTTCCTGCTATGTTGTTCATAATCAATTCACATCTCAGAAACTTTTACTGGAAGGGGATTCTGGAGGTGTCTCAGGTACCATAACTGAGAACACCCTTTAAATTTTACAGTAACTCCAATGCTTTTTTTAGTATGTAATAGTACTAAAATTTTGTACTTGACACTGGTAGTCAGAAACACATGTCACAGCTGCTGAACAACAGATGGGCAGATTTCTGAATGTTAGGTAAAAGCAAGAGACAGCAGCTCATGGAGTTACAAGCCTGATGGGAGAGCAGAACTGTTACCTCACAAGACAGATACAGGCAGCGTCTAAGGGTTGGGGTTGTTTTGTTGCAATACTTCCCCTGAGCTTTTACCAGCTCACTTAGTATCCTGTTCAGGAAAGAAGAGTGTAGTGTGGCCCACTACTTTGAAAATCTGACAACCCCTGAGTAATGGATAAATGTGAATAATTAAATTGTTTGACATACAAAGTAGTTAGCATCAGGCAATTTTACATCTGTAATACCCCAAGTCAGATTTTTCTTTTTTAGTTAATTTACTCTGTCTTTTTGTTTGTTCTAAATAGTCTGAAAATTAATTGCTGTTATCTTTCCATGAAAGATTTGGGAGTGATGTTGTGCCTTGGCAGCTGGAACTGGTTCCTTCCCAACCAGAAAACTTACAAAATGCTTGGAGGTAGGATCAAATAACTCTTCCATACATCTGAATTAAGTGATCGTAGATACCATGAAACAGAATAGAGAAACAGATTTAAACAGCATTGTGAACAATTAAGAAAATTGATGAATTTATCATGTAAGGAAAATACTTTGCCATGAACTGTTCTACACTGATTGTGATGGTTTGTTACAAAAACAGCATTATAAAGTTTAATATGTCCTAGTGACTTTGTATTTCATGCGTATACAGAATATATATATTTATATATGCACAGATATAGAAGTGTCTGTGTAAGAAATGCACAGGTTACATGAAGAATTGAAAACTGCTTCAAATTCAACTGGGCTGTGAAAGCTGAACTACGTTTTGTTTTGGCTTTTTTTTCCCCACATACACTGGAAACAAATCCCAGATTTCTGTTTGTGGAATTACACCCTCAGTGATTTCATTATACCTCTGTGGTTTCATTGTTATTCCTGTAAGTTCTTCTATATTTCATTTTTTCTGCATAAGAGAGAATTCTTTCATCGCTGTGCTCTGAATCTTATCTTAAAAAATAGGTTCCCATGGTGTCAATACAGAAACTAGAACAAATAATTTGGGTCATTATATAATCTGTTTTTGCTCTGTCGTTATAAGAAATTTTAAACTCCAGTGCAGTGTTATTTAAGATTCTGAGTTCTTTTTATTGCTTTAAGCAGAAACAAAACTTTTTGTGCTTCATTCTTTGAACTGTAAACACCTTCTTTTAGGTGGGTGTTGAACTTGCAGTGCAAAGGAAGTAGAAATTTCTTGAGTGCTCTCAAAAGAGCTGTGGAAGTAGACTTAAAAGACAGACACAAATCACAAGGACTTTACCTGTTGACTACTGGAATACCTGATCAGGAAACAGTAAGTATTATCATGGTTGCAACTCTTCTGTAAGTTTTTATCAGAATTAATCTCAACTTTTTTTGTGTGTCTGTGTGTGTTCTTTTGGCTACTCACCATACCTTCTTGGCAGAATACTGCTCCTTTACGTATCTAAGCCAGCATAACTGTCAGGATCTCATACTTCCATTTCTGCAATCGCTGTCTATGTGTTGGAGGTAGCAATTACTAATAATATGTGAATCATAAAAAAATCAAGAGGTGTTCTTAGGACTCCTTTCCCACTCCAGTTCTGGCTATCATTTCACTGCAGATTTCTGAGTTTGAACAAACCAACTCCGATTTTTCGTATGATATAATTATCCTGTAACTCATGGGAACAAAGCCACAAATAATTTTATGGTGGAACTCCGTAGTACACTATTTAAAGACAGTGCCTAATTTTAATGAGAGTAACCCATTGCTTGGGTATATATTTGTAGTGCATGTGCTCTGTGGCTGCTAAGCCACTCGCACAGCCTGGAGTTTCTGAACATACGATAATCCAACTGGAATAACCATGAGTGTACAGCAGGATGTTGCTTGCTTTTCTTACCAAACTTCTGGAAATTCTGTGCAAACCTAAGAAATTATTAAAAGTCCATGTAGATAACAAGAAAATGAAGGATTTGTACAAAAAGACAAATGAATAGTTCTATCCCTACTTTGCTTCAGTGCATGGCTACCTTGCAGTCCATAACCTGAATCTTTGATTCCCGTAGCTATCCCATCTCACTTCTTGGTTGCAGCAATGCTGTTGCCATTGTCAGTAGTAATGACATCAGTTTTTGTGTATATGCATGATTTGAGGAGGCATTCAGCTACTCAGGGTGTGTTCCTGTACTAAATTGCTCAGGTTGGGAGTGTTTAGCAGTTTAGCAGTTCAAGATCCAGTGGCGTAGATGGAAGCTTGTCTGAAGTAGAAGGTCACTACTAATTTTTTTTTGGTTTTTTTTTTCCTTTTTTTTTATCTTCTGTCTTGCAGTGCACAATCAGTGCTTATTTGGCTGAGGTTTGCAGAGGTTTTGATTTGCATCTTCATGTCTGTTTGTTCAGTGTAATGGAGGACATATACTCCAATGGGATTATGCCAGCCCGCTATGCTAACCCAACTGAAACTGCCATTGCTTTTAAAGAAATAGTACAGGCAGCCAATGGGAGATTTCATTGGTTTGGAGAAGCAGGTACGTGAAAAGGAAAGTCAGCACATACTACTTTTTCATTAATTAAGTAATATTTATTAATTTTTTTCCTCCAATCAAGTAGTTTACTTTTTTAGGATATGCTAATGCTGTACTAGCACTGATATATAAACAGAAGTCCTAGTTTGATTGAGGGTTTAATTTGTATTGCAGAATATTATAATGCAGCCTTAATGGAGGAAATTTTTTTTTTCCTGCTTGAATTCATTATTTTCTGCTAGATATTTTAAAGGTGCACATTTAAAATGTAATTACTAATGTGGTAGGTCCAGACTGCCTGGCTTACAGGAGACAAAGGCTTTTTGAGTCTTAATTGGCATTTGGCAAGCTCTACAAATCGTTATGCGCTTAGAAAAGGATATGTTTTGTACACTCAAAAAACCCACACTAATTAGCATATATTTGATCATCAGGTATTTTTGAAAGTGATGATATCACTATTATTGTGTCTGAAATGGAAAAAGCAAACAACTACTCCCAAAAGGTATGAATTATATGTATCTTTTAAAGTTACATTTTTCTTCAGGAAAAAAAAAAATCAACAGCATTTGTTCAGCTGACAGTGCAGAGGATTGGACAAAATTAAAAACTCTGTAAGGTGGGCAGGAATGCTCTAGAGCGTGAGAATAGTCACTGTAGAGTAAATATGGACTAAAGAGCTGTTGTACAATAGCGCTGCAGTGATTGATGTTGGAGTGGCCATGATTCTTATCAAATACAAGGAGTCTGCAGTTGAAGTGATTCTCCTTTTTATTGCCATCCTATGATGAATTCTTTTCAAGTAGAATTAACTTCTCATTAGAATTACATATAAATAAAAAGAAATCTATTGAAGAGTTATCTATCTGTTATAAAATACATGTAATACTATGTTCCTATAAGTCATAGGGAGGGAGGGGTTGTCTTTGGCACAATGTGTGTTTAATTCTAAAACAATTGTTTTCTGAAGTGTACTGAGGGTATAGAACTAGACCGTATCTCTCCATATTACATGCACATGACTTCTTCCAAAGATATATAACAAAGTGACTGAGACGCTATAGCCAGCCTGGCAGTATGGTTGTTGCTTCTTACAATTGTGTGATTGTAATTACATAGCCAGTGTGAAGAAGAAGAAGAAGAAGCCTGAGCACCTTGTTGCATGCAAGTCTGAGTCACAAAAGTAATTTTAAAATGAAGAGTTGGTTGGTTATTCAATGGGATCTTAAAATATTTTGTTATCATTTAATAGGTGCATATACTTGGTTCATCTTCTTCCAGTTTGTTCTGGTCTTTGTACACATATTGTTGCCCTTTCTTTTCGAACTGTTGCTTACAGGAGGAAGGATTTCTCTCTTATGTGTTTGAGCAAGCACAGCACGAAGGGGTTCCTATTCAGTCAGAGGTGTTAAGCGTTACCAGATTAGTAAATTTGGTATGAATATTATTTATTAATAAAGTAATAAATACAGAATGCCTGTCTTTGAAATGTCATTTACTTAAATTTCAAATATATTATATGAATTACTAAATAATGTGAATTTCTATTTTAGTGTGCATTCCTAGTGGATTCCTTAAAGAAACGTTCAGTAAATCAGTCTCTTAATCCACTTGTAGCAGAAAGAGACTCAAATGTGCTTATGAAGAAAGAGAAAAGAAGGCCACAGAAGTTGCCATCTCCCAGACACACGGCTCTGAGCCTGGCTAGAATGGTTTGAAATGTTTCCATTTTTAAGATGTTTTGTCTTTTAATTAGGGATCCTATCCACCTATCAGAGGCTGCTCTTTATAAGTGCTTAGGCTGAAGATTCCAAGGATGTAAAACAGCACTGTGGTATTATTTTTAATTTACATTTAAATTTGCATTCAGAATGCTACATAAACAAAAATGACATCTTATTAACTCCTGCTAAGTAATTATAACAGAACCACATTGTAGTGTCTAAAATTGTCTAAATAATCCCTCGTCTGACTTAAAAAAATTAGTGTTTAATGAAAGCAAAGGCAAAGCAGAAGTGTGCTTTGCTCAGTTACGTCTATTTTACAAGTCCTTCTAGCAAGTACTGAATTTTATGGTATCCTACTCATTTACAGAGATGAGAGCAGCAGCTGAATAGCATGTCTTCAGCCACACAGAGAGCCAGCATAAAACAATCAGAATTCAGGATTTGTTTCCTGCCCACTGTGCTTGTTACTGTGGAGTTAACCTACTAGGCCCTTTGGGATTTTGCTAATGTTTGCCTTTTTCAGTTTGACTGTGTATGTATCTGTTTGAGTGGGTGTGCAAATCTGTAATATACATAAATGGCCAGTGCCAGTGCTTACCACTTTGATGTATGAATGACTAGACACAGAACTGCCTATGGCAAAGGATGTACTTAACTTCTGACCTGAAATTTTCTCATTTGAAAAGAGAATGGCACTCTTAAGTGTAGCTGTGTTCTTGTTGCAAAGACCTTTGGAGGTAAGCTCAAACAGGTCTTCCATGCTATTTTATCAAAACTAGTATATTCTCAAAACCTCTTCACAAATGCAGGAAAAATCACTCAGAGATACGACTACACAGCATAGTTTTACAGGGATTAGACTTGTAGAAAACTGATACAGGTTTGTTTGTAGATACTTGGTGATATTTGCAGGAGAGCTGTATATTAAATTAAATATCAGTTTGTTGAATGTTCTGTGCCACAGCAAAAGTTTGATCCTGCAACAGCGTTAAACTTAAGTGTTTAGCAGAGTGTTCAGCCTCTACAGCAACCCTCTGCACCATACTTAAATGAAAAGTTATTGTTGTCAGCACTAGGTTTCCAATATTCAGTAAAACTGAGGAAAATGCTATATACTGTATTCTATAAAACAGTGCCATACCATAGCAGACTGCTCCTTCAAGCGGCAAAAATGGTCCAGACTTGTCTGCCTGTAGATGTTAGTCTTTAGTTTTATGGCAGCAAGATAATTAAAACAAAGCAATTAGAGGTACTTAACCTAGCAAGAAACAGCAAATTAACAAGTTGTCATGGCAATCTGCTGACTTGTCAGAAGAGCCAGAGTAAATCAGGAATTAAAGAATAATGAAGGATAGTTTCAGTTTTGAATAATGCAGTTACAATCCAATTGAAATATCTTTAATTTTTTTTTAATTATATGTGCTTATAGTATATTAAAGAGAACCATGATGCAGAGAGAAATGCTTCCGTAAGAGTAATGACATGGCGTCCTACTAGTGCCAAAGCAGAAATTCCATCAGGTCTGTATGGATTAGGGGCTTTTTGTCATTAGTGTCTTTGGGTTTTGCTTAAAAGACAGTATTAAATTAGAAATTTAATTAAAGCTTTTAAAAACACTTGCAATTCTAATCTTTAATAAGACTGATAGGAAACATTGCAATTGTTTCGAAGTTACTTCGGTGCGAGTTTTAGCTGTAATGTGTCTAGCTTTCTTTTTGGTTGTAAGAGGAAGGAACACTGCACAGCTCTATAATTATTTCCAGGTCATATGGTTGAATACTCATCCTATATCAGGAAATGTCAAATGTATGTGGTGGCAAGTAGAGCCCCACTTTATCCCATACTTGAAGCCGTAATTAGAACCTAGCTTCTCTGGGCTTTCAATTAATATTCTGTTTTTTTCCAAAGGTTCAACAATTCAGAGATTTATTATGTTATTAGTTCAATGTATACATTTCTGCTAATACTGTTAGATACCATTGTAATTAGTGTGCTGTTCCACTTGATTTATTTATGATCTAGTAATGAAGGAAAACTACAATACAGATGTCTGGTTATCTGAAGTGCTGACTCTTGCAACTGCTCCTTGTATATGAAACAGCTCTTAAATTTATTCCAGTCACTCTTAACATCCAAATAATTTCTCTTTCATTTTTGTAATTTTCCAGTGTTTTTCCTTTGCATCTTTGTTAACCTCTGCATTTTTTTACATTAAATTTGAGTCTAGAAATCTACTGATTTGTTGATATGTAGCAATGTTTACAAATCGGGATTCATAGTTGCATATGAGGTGCCTTGTACATTGTTAATTGGCTTTTCCAACAAATACTATGCTTATTCTAACCCCCCAATCTTTTCAAATTTTGCCTTGTGACATTCTTCCTGATTATAATGTATAAATTTGTAGAGGTTTTGGTTCTGTTTCTATGAAAGTATCATAAGTAGTTCTATAATATGGATTTTTCTTAACCAGTATCTAAGAAAATATAGTATTTGTAATTCTGGCAATAGGAAACTCTGAACTGGAGAACAGAGTTGCATCTAAAAGTTTTATCTAGCTGAAGTAAGTCAATGTCTTTTTTTTAATTATTATCATTTGTAGCACAAATGATTAAAAAATGGCCTCAGACTGAGAATAAGAGAAAGCATAAACTGAGGAAGCAGCCAGAGTTTTCCGTGTCAGTATTTTATACTGATAAAGGAAGAAATGTGGATATGTGTTATCAGGATGCAATGCGTGAAGCTTTTTTATTATCAGTGTTTTGTAATAAAAACCGTTAGGATGTTAAAGTCAGTGTGATTTAAATTGTGAGGGGAAGTGATGTTTCACTTTTTAAACAGTGGTGGGGTGTTTTGGATTGATGTTTGGTTTTTTTTGGGGAGTGTTCTCAGGAAAATTGCTGCCAATATGGTTTAGATGACTATCAGATATTTGGTTTGGAATTTTTTTGAAGGTGAGAATTTTAAGAAATAAGTTATTTTTTAAAGTACTTTGATATATAGAAGCTTTGCATTTTTTTCTGATGTGGAATTGTACATGAAACACTAGTCTGTGGGGTTTGGGGTGGGGTTTTTTATTTTTTGTTTTGTGGGTTTTTTTTAATCAACAGTCATATGTGATTCAAAAAGCCTATGATTTAAGCCTAGGGCTCCCAATATTTCTTTGTTCGTTTTCTTTACTAGGTACAGTATACCAAAAGTATTCAAAGCTAATGTGCATAAGAAAGTCTGTTCCTTCTGTTGCATTGCCAAAAACGGAGGAAATCTGTTCAAGCAAAGAGGTATTTTGCTCCTTACTAATAATTTGCCATTTTAGAATTACCCATATGAATTAATTTGAACATGTTAATTGTGATTCTGTACAATGTGTTATCACTTACAATGTTATAATATTTACTAACAACCAATTTCTCCATTTGTTTGTCTTACAAGTGGCTGACCAAGTACAGTATTAAAAAGCTTAAACTGGAATTGCCCAGATTGTTTGGTCCAGGATGTACTCACCAAAAGAAAACTGTGGAGTCTCTGCACAAGAAAGTATCAGCAAAATACTGTACTATCTTCCCTAGTGTAGAAATCAGTGTAAGCTTTTGCAGATGTCATATACCTACATCGCTGAAAGGCTTTGTATTTGTTTAAGAAAATGCACATTGATCTATGTTTGTGGCTTGGGAGTGTGATGTTCCCTCCACTATTCTCTGTTCTTCTTTCTAAATCACCCTTCTATTAGAAAGCTAGAGAAGCTCTTTTATTCACCACAAAAAAATGTTTAGTATGATTGAAGTGCAAACTGAATGGGATTTTTTTGAACATACAGCATCTCTGCTCATACAGCGTGAAAAGTAAGTTTAAAATCTTAAGTAAAACTTTTAAAAATCACGTAGGAGTCAAAACTGGGCATATGTTGAATCTTGATTGGTTTGGTTTGTTTAATAACTGGAAAGAAGCATAGAAAGTTAAGTCCAAGATATATAGCTCTATTGCATCCTAAAAATGTCAGAAATAATGCAACAGATGCATCTTTCCCATCAGATTATATAATCATGTTGCCCAGCACAACTGGCTGAGATGAGAACTAGCCTTTCCTAATTTGGGTTAATCAATTACTTAGTAGCAACAGAGTCACAAAAATTTTCTTACGGTATTTCATAGGAGTCAAGACAAAAAACTGTTCTCCCTGCTTTCTAATGCAGAC
Organism: Mesitornis unicolor; assembly: GCF_000695765.1. NCBI lineage: Eukaryota > Metazoa > Chordata > Aves > Mesitornithiformes > Mesitornithidae > Mesitornis > Mesitornis unicolor. The sequence goes on from NW_010166413.1 coordinate 25,308, forward strand.
ATTGTGTATATAAGAGCTGAGCTCAAATCTCCTACAGTAGGATGCTCTTGTACAAACTGAATTTTTCCAGGGCGTTGTGAAACATCTGCAGTTTCAATCTAAAGAACTGGAAATCTACATTGAACAACTGGAGAAAGTGTTGCAGCGATATATACAAAGGATACAGTGGCTTCTGTCAGGTATTGGTGTGCATCTGTTTTTCTATAAAGCACAATTTAAACATACATAAAATTTTCTCGTCTACTGTTTCTAATAGAATATATCTGAACATAAATCTCAATAAATTATATGAATAACAATATAAATGATAAAGAATAAAATTATTAATAAAGTATGTACATTTTGCATTTCATTGAAATTTTTAGAAGTATTTTTATTACAGTTAAATAAGAAAATACAAGAGAATTCAGCATCTGCGTAGCTGATAAATCTAGCTTGCTTTGGAATAATTAGGGCTGTGATGTAAGTTTCTCTTTTTTGTATGTTGTGTTCATGAACACAAGGTTCCTGGTGTCAGAAGCTTTTTATCGAAAAGAATATATACAATAACATATACAAGCAAAATCAGCTTTTCTCTTTCTTTTGCTAAGAATGTACCCTATATAGAAGTTTGGCATCACTACTAGGGAAAAGTATTCTGATCCCTCTGTTGTTCTTAAAGGTGTCTGTTGGGAAACAGTTTAATTTTTTGCTGGATTATATAGTCGGAGCTACAAATTGTTTAATTACAAGTTTCTACAATTGGCTAGTAATTCATTCTTGATAGTGCTAGTTTTTAAATGGCAGAAGACTTTTCTGTTATTAACTTTTAATCTATCTAGTTTCCACACAGATTAGAATTTTTTATGTAGAAATGTGCCCAGAATAACCCCTAAAAACTGAAGATTTTACTGTATGCTCAATAAAATCCTGTGTTAAATAAAATAAGCCTATGTAATGACACTTAATTAGTTTTAATATTCTGGCCTAGGAAGCCGAAGATTATTTGGTACCATTTTAGAAGCAAATGTCTGTGTTATAATTGATACATCTGGTTCCATGGACCCGTATTTGCCACGTATCACAAAAGAACTTACCTCCCTTATCTGGGAACAGCTGAGAAAAAATGAAGTCAGGTATGATGAACTACTGATAAGACTGACATCTGCACAACTTATTATTATGTAAAAAAATTACTTAATAGTTACGAATTATACAGTACTGAAGCACAAACACAAGTAATTAATACGTGATAGTGCATAATATGTATATGACATGAACTGCTTTTTCTGTTCTTCTTTTTAACTGAAGTTTAATTTTCAGCTCTAAGATTTGAGCCTCACTTGCCATAGGCTGATGCTGTTTATTCTTTGGAGCTCAGCATTCCCATGGATTTTCTGTTCATGCAAAGCAAGATATGCTTTCTGGCTCTCCCAAAGCTGAAGACTTTATTATGAGGCTCTTGGTTTTGAGGTGGTTTTTTTTGGTTGAGTTTTGGGGTTTTTTTTCATTTGGCTTGGTTCTGGTTTTGGTTATTGTTTTGTTTTTAATGTATTTCAAAACTTGCTTGTCTGAAGTGACTGATAGTATAGGTTACAGTTAAATGTTATGGACCATCTTTCTCCTTAGGTTTAACCTGCTGAGATTTGCAGAAAATACAGAGAGTTGGAAGGAATGTCTTGTAGAGGCAACTGATAAAACATGTCATGATGCTGTGCAGTGGATATCCAAATTCCACGCTCATGGTAATACATGCATCCTTATGGCTTTACAGGTTAGTAAATTGTGTACCACATTTTGGAGCAGACATCAAGTCTTGTGGTGATAAAACACTTTGATCTGACTGATAATATTTTATTAAAATTATTTGGTGAAAACTAGTACATTTTTACATGCAAAACACTGAACAGTTCTGGAATCAAGCCACTGTTTCTGTCCCTGGGGCTCATAGCTACTAGAATTTGTTGCTCATACTCAGTTTAAGAAAAATGTGAAATATCAATAGTTGCGTTAATATTTGTGTTCAAAGAATACTGAAGAGAAAATAGACAGCTGTTCAAAGTGATGCTTATGTACAACTGCAACTGTAATATATTTTTTCTGAGCCAAACAGGGATTTTAAAGGAGCAGTGTTTGCTGGAATCACATAGGTATTGAGTGCAATTCTTGAGCTTTAGTAACAGGTGAAGAAACTTTTATGCTATAAAAATTCTTAGTGTAGAAATTAACTAGTAGTAATCATCTAAAACAGAGACTGAAAGGACTTGCAATTTCATGACATTTAAAATTTGAATCAAAAAAGAAATATTGATTAAATGAATGACTCTTGTTCTAGATACCCTTGCAGAATCTTCTTAAATATTCTGGTATTCATGGTGAATCAAGTCCAGTAGAACTTAGGCATGTCTATATTATAAAAATATCCATTGAGTCCATTACTGTAGCACATTTTCATAATATAAAGAGGCCAAGTCCTATTGAGTCTGATTTTCAGCTATTAAGCTTCTTTAACTCCCACAAAATGTGATGTAAAAATCTTCTGTCTGCAGTTCTAAAAAAACAGTTAATTTGCTAATTTCAATTATTCAGTTTTTTTGTGATGCCCTGCTTATGAATATATTGCCTTATGCTACAAATTACCTACTTGATTATTTTTCAGATTTATATCCTTGATCTCTTTTATACTGCGTGAAAATGAAAAGATAATACTAATTTGTTTAACCTTGTGGTAAATATAAAGCTATCTTAAATAATTGGAATAGTGTTTTCATTCTTAAGTATAACTTTTCTTATAAATGTGCTAATTATTTAAGCTTATTTTCTGCTTTTCAGAAGGCTCTCAGTTTCCAAGGTATACAGGCGGTGTATTTATTGACTGATGGAAAACCAGACACCAGTTGCAGTCTGATTTTGAATGAAATTGAAAGTTTGAGAAAAAAACAAGATACTAAAATCCACACCATTTCCTTTAGCTGTACAGACAGGTATATGATACTTTGCAGGAGCAGAAAAAGAACCCAAAATTTAAAATTACTAGTTTGTTTATTGTTAAAAGGCTATGTTACAAAATGTGCCACATGCTCAGTTCACTGAACACCAGGATTAAGGCTGTTCTGGTGCAGGTAATTGCCACATGGCCTACATCTCCCACACCTTTTGTCCTTGAGAGAGTTGCCCTCGTGCACACTGAGAAGTGATACACATCGCTAGTCTGCAGCACTGAGACCATTCCTGTCGTTCTGTCACTAGTCTGTCATGTACAGACCCCTATAGAGGCATACAAAGGTAATACACTGACCTGGGCTGGAACAGGTTGCCTGGCGGAGTTGTGGATGCCCCCTCCCTGGAAGTGTTCAAGGCCAGGTTGGATGGGGCCTTGAGCAGCCTGGTCTGGTAGAAGGTGTCCCTGCCCGTGGCAGGGGGTTGAACTTCAAGGTCCCTTCCAACACAAACATTCTGTGATTCTATGATCTGTGGACTGGACTTTCTAGATTAGCTTCCTACTAAAGAAGTATAGCTTCCACTCTACAGAGCTACTGTGAGAGCCAAACCAACGCATGGCAGACAAATGTGGGGGTATTTTCTTAAAACTCCATTACTGCTCCGAGTCAAACTTCCCAGATCCTGTACTGCTGCCTTAAAGCTAAATCCCTCAAAAGGTGACAGTTAGTTTGGATGTAATTTTTCAAGCCATTGAGGGGAGAAGTAGTGGACTTCTTGATACATAATCTGTGGTCTTTCTGATTTTGAAAGTGAGGTTTGACAGGAAGAGAGTGTTATAAGTGTTTATGTATCTTCCGTTCTGGTAAAAACTTTGAATTATTGGTCCTAAGTTGAAAAGGCCAACTTTAAGTGTTTCTGAGAAGTTTTTTAATTGTGAATATTTTGAGTTAACTTATTTGCATATAATTTGCTTAACTGGTCAGTAGCCCATAACTGTCTGTTAAGGAAATCTGCTAATAAGAGAGAAAGACATAATTCTTACTACGAGTTCCTCTGAAAATTTTCTGCTTCCTTTCAAAGGAACCTCCTAGTGGAGATTTTAGTGTCCAGAATGGAATCAGTTCTTGTAGCTTACTTGAAATTAATGGATGTATGACTGTTTTTGACTTTGCAATGCTAGTGCTTGAGAGATAGAACTGTAAAATTGTGTATAAATGGCAGTAAAAGTGTGTGATCTAGTATACTTGCAATAAGAATAAAATCACAACTGTACCCAGTCATCCTAATGGTTCTTGCTGGGCGATGGCAAGTAATAGAGGCTTAGGCAAGAGAAGAAAATATGAGGCATGCACAAAATGTTCTTTCCTTTTATGGAGTCTTCCAGCTCTTGGTTTTCTTCCACTGTAAAATAATACTACCTTATACCTGGCAGTCTGGCTTCTGGATTTCTTGGTTTAGTGTCTTTTTTTGATTCTGTTGCTACACTGAACCTCTTGTCCAAAAATAGCCTGCCTTTGGAGGTTATGACAGCTAAGCAGTATATGTTCTTCATTAGCAATTGACAACTAGAAATTACACAGAAAATAATCATGTCCTTCAAACTATTTGATTTGATGTAGTATTTTTGGAGTATTTATTAGAAATTATTATTCTATTGTTGTTTTCAGAGAAATAATTTTCATAAGTAACTTACTACTTTGTTGTTAACAGAAGAGCTAATGAATTTCTGAAGAAGCTTGCTTCCCAGACTGAAGGACGATACCATTGCAGTTCTGGAGATGTGGATGGACAATTAGCAGCACACAGAATGTTGGCAGACAGGCTTGATGATGAAGATGTATGTTGAATAGACTGGAATTGTTAGGTTGGGTTTGGTTTTGCTTCAACTTAGTTATTAATTAGTAGTCAAACTGCATTTAAAAAAGAAGAATAATAAGAAAAATAAATACGAGACTGCTAAGATGTCTCCTTTTGGTTTCAGTGGGAGGTATCCTCATATCTGACTTTGCCTCTCTGCTAGGTGTCTTGGTCAGGTGACCAAGCTAAAAAACTCTTGTATCTGGACACTGTGGTCTTTAAGCTAACTTTAGCTTTTAATGTGCCTTCTTATCCTTACCATCTTGTATTTCATTTATGTAATTGTAAAATCTTTATACAGTGTTTAGCATATTAATGCTCCAGCAGGAGACCTCAGGGATTGCCACAGCAGAAAAGTATGTTAGTGAACAGAACCATACACAATCCAGAGACCAAGACCTTCTCTGCAAGTAGACAGGAGTAGGGAGATTTAAAGCTTAGGCTCAGTTAATTAAGGTGGTATAAATTGAAAATAACAAATAGGTGGAGGTTAAAATATTTTAATTCTGTTTTCAGGATCCAGTTTTCCCTTACTTTGAAGGAGATGATTTAAAGAAGCTTACTCAAGAAGTAGCAAAAGCTAGAAGTTTTTTAAAGCAGGCAAAATCTTTGTGGTGGGTATTGATCAAGAATCTTTCAATAATTACTTTTTTATTTCCTGAAAAGTAGACAAGCTGACTTTCAGTATCTGCTACTTAAACAAGAATTGCTCTTTCTTTCCTTGTACTGTTGATTTTAATGGTTTTTGAGGCTTGCAAAATTACTTATCTAAGGATATAGTTTTAAGGTCCTATGCAATTAGCTACCATCATAGTAAAGGATCTGAGCAGTTTCTAACAATGTGTTAAACTTCAGGGCTGTCATTTTCTCTCAGTTGTTGTCCCTCTGTTTCTCATGTCAAAAAGAAATTACATTAGTTATTCCTCTCTGTGCTGAGTTCTATCATCTGCCAAATCAATGTATTTCTCTTCATATATATTATTGAAAATTGACTCTTGTTAATGTGATGCAGTGTTCTTTTTAGTACATGTTACTCTATGACTCTTGTTGAGTCTGACTTCTTATTCAGAAATACAGATTACTTTTATTTTCCAAAATGTGTGTGGGCTCTCTCTATCCTACCTCATCCTGACTTCTCTAACTGCATCATCCATTTTATGCCTGTTAGAATTATGTTCTCTGCGTGGAATAATGTGAGATCTTCTGTTCTCAAGCAATCCCTTCTCAACCCATTTACTTCTCAAGTTATCATCAGTCTCTTTCTCTTTGCCTCTAAAGGCTTGTATAGTTTCTGCTAACCTTTTTCTGGGAAGATTCTCTATGCCTTCCTCTTCACTCTTCTTACATTTCCTGATTTACCAAAGGATCTGACAAAATAATTCTCCTCTCAAAGATCATCTCTCTCAATCTCAGTCTTTTTCTGCTTTCCTAAGTAATTTGACTCTTAATTTTTTTCCTTTCTCTACCAAGTCTTGGGACCACCAGAATTTGTTCTTTGTCTTCCCCTTTTTCTTCCCTCTTCTTTACTATAATTTTCAGCTTCCTTTACTCTTCCTAGAATAAGAATGTTCTGCCAACATTCTTCAGGTTTGTCTCCCTTTCTTTTCCTCATCTTCTCTTCATCATCCTTCCTCAACATGAAGTTTTTTTCCCTTTTTTCTGTTAACATTATACAACAGATAACAATACAATGTGATGCCATGCAGAGATACTCCAGCAGACTCCAAACAAGCTAAGTCAGTTTCTGGAAACAGCGTAGTCCTGTTGGCACTGCACGCCATCTGTATCTCATTAGACTGAATTGGCTTAGGTGGCACACCATTCCCTGCTGCTTCTGGTATCATTCAGAGCTGGCTTTGATACCTGCCTAGAACCAGAGTGAAGGACAGCTAAATTTTATTGATCCTTATGTTTCTTCATTGATGCACTTCCTAACTGCCATTCAGAACCAGAAAGTGCTATTTCAATAGTAATAGCAGGCAAAAGTACTTGCAAACAGCTTCAAAATTCATTATATACCTCCTTTTCTGTCACACAAGGACATGGCTAAACAGAGATACAAAGTTACTGTATGCCTCTGTGACAAGCTGCTATAATTCTTTAGATTCTTTTTTTCTTTCAAACAGGTTATTACTACAAAAATGGAATACAAACCAAAAGGACAATTCTGGCTTTAAAAAAAGTGCTCAGGTAAATAGTCACCACAAGTAGATAATAGTTTATATATAGTTCATGTATTTCAGTAGAAAAATAATATTTCATAAGCCTAATGTAAAATATGTTAATTTCCGGCGATGGCTTTTTCCAAAGTTGAAAATATTTGTAATTATTTTAGTTCTTAACTGAACTAGTCTGCATTATAACCTAATATACACAAAGAACAGTTCAAAGAGTCTAGGGAGAAAGGAGCAAGGCAGATGTGTATTTGTAGTTATTAATGATTTAGCTCTTTCTAAGAGTAAACAGCTAAGCACATTAGAGGGTTAGGACCACATGTAATGACTATAATAGCAATTGCTACATGAGGTGCATGATTTATCAGTTAAATTAACAAGGCTGACTGAAAAAAGACCCCACTAGCAGTAAAGACAGCCTCGGCAAACACTGGACTATTGTTACGAAGTTGTGGGAGAAGCAGGTGAACAAACTAAACCTCTCACAAAGGCAACGTGCTGCTTTTAAATTGGCAAAGTAAAAATTACAGGAAAAGAAGTTGCTGGGTGAAAGTACTTTATCAGGGTTAAACAAGACAGAAGCATTTGTCACAGAGCTGTCTGAGGAAAAATTTGGCCATGCAGACGACTACAGAGAGTTGCACTAGAGAACTTTGGCCTGCCAAGATATTCATAAAGGAATTGGGTAAGGCAGATATACAGTGAGGCTAGTTTTTAAATACTTATTTCTATAATTACAGTTTGTGTTTTGGTTTACAAATAATGCCCAGTCATTCAAAGAGAAGAAAACCAAAAATCCAGTCAGACCTGATGGTTAAGAATGCTTGCTTCACGGAGAATGAAACCTGGAGTCTGGTCAAGTATGTGCAGTGATCAGCATACAAGGGCTGATCACTAAAGAGAGATGTCTGTAGAGAAAACAGATATGTAACTATCTTCTAGTAGCAATAAAGTTGTTAGAGGCATGTAGATGTAGAGGCTAGTGTTCCACAACCATCTCTGACTTTCAGCCTTCCCAAGGTAGACTGTATTGCTTGTAAAGGGCATGGGAAAACATATCTGTTAATGTGCTTCATAAAGTACATAGCATTGTAGCATGACTAAACAGGTAAGTAAGGAAAATTGAAAGTTATTCAAGTTCATCAAGTTAATTGTCCCTGCCCATGGCAGGGGGGGTGGTACTAGGTGATCTTTAAGGTCTCTTCCAACCCAAACCATTCTGTGATTCTTTGTTTAATTTATACTGTTTTTCCATGACCATTTTGTCAAGCGTGATGGTGTGCCTATGCAGTTTCTGTGTTTTGAATTGTATTTTAAAAACTATACATGTGCTTTGCTTGTAGGATTAAATTTTAGAGGAAGAAAAGATGTTGAAGAGGTTTGGAGTGGTACCACTAGACTGCTTCTTTTCAGAGTATGCTTAAAGCTTCAAGCAGAAATAGGGAAGATGTATTCTTTGTTGTCTCTGAATTTCTGCCAAGAGAAGAAATTACAAATAAGTGCTGCCGACTTATTCCACTTGTAGACTTTGCAGGACTCAAAGTACATCAAGCCCTGAACTCTCCAAAGTTTAAACATAAGTAGAGGATGTTTTTCAATGTAGTTAATACAAATGTTTAAAGTGTAATGTATTTCTAATATAATTAGTAGATGTACAGGGTCACAGATTTTGTTTCTCTTCTATTCTACTGTATTACACTAATAATTGCTTCAGTCAGGTGGTAGTATGTCCAAGATGTCTTTTTTGATAGCTGGTTTGAGACTCCACTGGTACTCATTATCCCAAACAGATGGGACAGATGATTGTGATACTTGAGAGTTCTTTACACGAGTTTTGCATAGGAGGTCAAAGAAATAACCTTAGTACAGAAAACAAAGCTTGGAATTATTTTTTTTTTTTACCAAAAGAAGTTTACTAATAATTCTTTTGACTCTGCTTTTTACATTGGCAGTGGAGAAGGATTTAGAGTTGATGATTCAGAAATCATCAGACTTGCAAACAAGTAATACGTTACTGCTGATAACGCCTGGTTATGTTTGTATAACCAGACACTGCCAGTCTTCTAAGCAATTCTGTTAAGTTCTTATGTGTTTCCTGTCCTAGAAAGATTAAAATTATATTTGCCACTACCATGTAAGAAAATCCAGTGTAAGCTAACTGCAGTAATGAGGCATATATTTTTGATTTAGTTTTGATTTATGAAATTATTTTGTTTTTAATGAGGACCTCTGCAATGACAGCTCATTAGAATTTTGTAGGTTTTTACTGTTGTCTTTCAGAGAGTTAGGAATTAATCTCAGGTGTTTAATATATATATAATATTTCATGAAAATGGATTCAGACTACACAATTCAGACACTTGATCTCGGTTTATTCAGGAGCAATTTGCATCTCCTGAGTGCCAGCTGATGGGAATATACTTTGATATGAGAGATACTTTATTTTCTGTCCCTCCATCTGTTTTGTCTCTAAAAAGAATTAAAAATTATTTCTCTCATTAAATTCTCTCATTATTGCTGTATGCTCTGCATGACTCTTGCATTCCATGTTAGTACTAGCCTACTGTGGAATACTGCAGTTACAATGGTGCTTTGTGCTGTGCATCACTTTCTGTGATTTTTTGTTGGTATATGTGTAACCGCTGAGATGCTTTGATATGAAAATATTAATTGTAAGTTAATAGAATTAGTTACATTTTTATTGAGTATGTAAATATTAGATTATGATCACTGATAAAATGAGTGGATTTGGACTAATGGAAATGTTAAGACAGTAAATCCAGGTAGAAAAGTTGAGGTTTCTGTATTGCCAAAGAGAGATTCTTACTTATTCCTCGGAGGATTTTAGAAATGTCACAGTTCTGTAGTGTAGAATCTGATTTTCTTATAAAGGTCCCTTTAAAAGAACCTTAAAAGGAAATATACTTGTGCAGATATGTTAAATCACATCAGAGATTTTGTGAAATAAGATAGTAATACATATGTCAGATTTTGTAAATGTGGATAAGCATTAGAATGTTTCAGTGTGTTGTGTTAGATTGCAATCTGTCACACCTCTAATTTACAGCCTTTTTTTTCCCTCTGTGTAGCATTTGGTGTTCAGAGATTTTACTCATTCAAAACAATTTCATTTACAATGTCTCCATAGATGGGTCGTCAGTGGATCTATGTAACCTAAATGCATGGCAACCTACACTAATCTCATCACTCAGTTATTTTTTTTTATTAGACTCGTCATGTGTTCCTGTGGGCAGAGCATAGCAAGTTTCCCTGGTTCTCTTGAGTATAGTCCCAGACTTAAAGTAGGTGTTAGGAATTCAGGAATCTTGTCTTTGTTGGTGGTATGAGCTAAAGGTTTCTTAGTCTCCTGTTCAAGAAAAATGAAACTGAAAAGTAAGGAACAAATGTTGATACTAGATTTTGTGTAACCACGGAAGCTAGAAAATAGTCAGGTGTTACAGTATTTAGCCATTGCATCGCATCCAACTTCACTCTTTGCGTTTTCAGGCTATGCAGCCTTTCTCCATGCTCCTGAAGCCTTGTTGTCTTGCAGGCTGGTCAGTCCTGCTGTCTATTCAGAGCAGCTCCTTCCTTTAAAATATAGTTTCTGTCTTCTGCTTACTGCCTACCTGGAAACTCTCATCCTAACCTGCTCTCATCAATCTGAGGGCTGCTTAGTCAGGAAAACATTTTAAGGAGATGGTTCAGCTGTGATGGCTTGGTTAATTGAGTGCTCTGTTAATGACTTTTCAGTGTTGATCTGTCATGTGTATGTCATTTGCTTTCCTGGCTTATGCTTCTTGGAATGCAATTTACTCTATCCAATACCTAATAAAAGAGGAGTTCTGTAATTGACAAAGATGTATATTTTTCTGCCAGCTTGTTTGTAAGTCATGTAATTGCTGTGACTCACTGAATATGTTGACTTGCATGCAATGAATTGAAGATAAACAGCTAAACTGGTTTCTACCTTGAAGTACGTGTTCTACCCCCTACCAGAAGAGTGCTGTTTCTTCAGCAAGAGTGAGTAACTCATATGGAACAGCTCATGTACAGCCATAATTTAGTCACTTCCAGCTGCAGTTCACTGGTGCAGATGCTCATAAAAGCTTAGTATGGACTGGAATTTCAGGAACTCCTTTATGCCTGGTTCAGCCATACCTGCCTCAGGGGACAACAACCTTCAGAAGGGTGGGACTGCTTGGGATAGTAACAAATTAATCCATCTAAATATTCCTGAATTTGAGTCAACTCCAGGAAGTTCTTGCTGCTTCTAAGGAAGATAACAGCAGTAAGTGTTTGTTGTGCTGTGTCCTTTAGAATTCTGTCCAGTAAGAATTTCTCTGTGTTCTATAAGCATGTTATTTACTATTAGTCTGTATCTAGACTTGTAATTACGAAATTCTAAGACTTTATGCACTCAAACTTGTTAATACAAGAAGTCAGGAATTTTCATTGAATCATTTTAATGCATCTCAACTAGTTAGCTATATATAGGTTACTTTTCATTCCACTGAACTTCAGTCCTCTGTGAAACCATCTCAGACAATGCTAATTAGATGTTTGCTTTCTGAATAGTTGGGGGGGGGAAGGGGAAAGAGAGAGGAAGAAGGGAAAATCCAATTCCAGAATCCTGCCAGCATCAGAAAACACCCTATTCCTTCCCTGTCTCATTCACAGTAAAGAGAGTCTAGGTTTTAGGTAGCAATATGGAAGGCTATGGTGGAACTACCGTATGAGGAGATTGATAATCTCTGACTCATATCATGTGAGACTTCATCAGTTAGAATCTTAAATTCTGTCCAAAATTTGATAGGTAAATAAGGCCAACCTTATAAGCCACAAGCTTTCAGTGATGTGGGCTGCCTCTGTCATTGTGGCCACATTTAATGTGGTACCGGGGCTCGCTTTTAATAGAGAAATAACTAGCAAATAACAAACTTAATCTTTTCTAGAGGATTTTTCCTTTTTTTCCTTTCCTACTTGGAAACTTGTGCAGCTTATGTTGTGTTTTCTGGGTTAATAACAGTAGAGATGAATGGAACTTTATAAATGAAACTTGGTAGGAAATTATGACAAGATTTTGAATGATAACTGACTGGCATAGTGTAAAACAGATCCTCCTCTTCCATCCCATGCCCCCAGAACTCCTCCGATGTTTATGGATACAAAAACAAACCATGTAGTAGTAGTGCTGATCTGTACTTCCCTCTTCCAGTGCAATAACCAATAGAAAACCTTTGAATTAAAAGGAAACCTATTAGGATTGGTCTTAAATAATCTTTTCAAAACCTGCATATATATACCTCCTGTGGCACTTTTTTTTTTGTTTTCTCTGATTCCTGTATGTAAGAAGCCAAGCTGCCATCCCTGCTTATTATTATAGAGACATACCTTTACTTGGTACAAGTTAATGCAGTTTTTTATTCATGATGCATTTGTATTCCTTCCCTTAAAATATTGCATAAACTGTGTCCTTTTCTAACAAGACTTAGCTGACAAAGCATGTTCATTGTTGCTGTTAGAAGTTGCTTTGTTTCTTCCTGTAATTCCACCCTGACTTGTCAATGCAGTCTCACAGTTATTAATTTGACCTGTAAATCAATCTGGGTAGCATGCAAAGCAACCGTAAATGCAAAGTAAATGAGAACAGTGTAACTTGAAAAGCATTTTATATTACATATTCCAGGGCTTTTTTTTGGAATACACAAGTATTTTTGTGTGCTTTATTCCTTCTGTGAGAAAATGGTGAAATATGCAGAATCGTGACACAAATAAATACAGTCACAGGAAAAAGGAAGAAGAATCTGATCTCAGCTTTGCAGCTAGCTGGCTGAAGAATATAGTAAAACTTGATTTTTCAGATTTTTAAGGAGGAAAAACATGTTTAAAGTACTAGGTATCATTGGTCTTAGAAACACTGTATCTGATAGTATTAAGAAGAAAAAAGCCATTAACAAATGATAGGACATGAGAAAAACAGAAAAAGCATAGTATCATCTCTACTAAATGTATATGTATGTATAACTTCTTCTGTCATGTTAAACAGAAATGTATAATTACATTGTTATACAGAAAAAAGTCTGTACGAAAGACGAGCTATTGAAATGCGTATTGATGAATGCTTAGTATCTTTGCCTAACGAAAAAATCAGAGGGAGCTTCATTCCTTAGAAATACTTGATATGTACCAATGTTTAGCATTTGATCATATGAAAAATACGTATTTTTAATTTTCCTTTCCCAAATTGAGATCTCATGATTTCTCTTTGAAGCAATAATTCTAAGCACAGCAAGGGATGATGTTTAGACAGGAGTTCCATTCTCTTCCTCTTTTCCATTAGTGTTGCCAGATCTTCTAATGTAGATGCTTTTTAGCATTTTTGTCATCTCTCACTTAAAATGTGAATACTTCACCATTGTAATTTCATGTCTCTTGGCTCTCTCAGTCCTTGTTATGAGGACTATTGTTTTTGTAGTCACAAAGAGCTAAGGGTCAAAAGTACTTACTCCCTGCAGCAGATCTGTCCAGACTTCTTTGGGGTTCCAGAGAGGATCAGCAACTTGGTACGCTGTCCAAATGAGTCTCGCCATTCTGAGTTCATATGATTGTGTTAGTGCATAGGACTGGGCATCTAGATGTGAATAAGTGCACAAGGAGGTATTCAAACACGTGATGAGTCTGGACAACTCTATTAATTCAGGGCTTAGAGACAGAATTTTTGATGAGTCAAATGAGGTATTTTTTATGCTACACTTATTTTGGCAAAATCCTATCCTTGAGATAGCTTTAAGAGAGAGCTTAGTCTCTTAAGCTTTTCTGCTATTCTTCCAGCCTTGAGCACTGCAGAACATCCCATCCTGCCTATGACTCAGGCCAAACATCTGGCCTTGTTTTAACTCTGTCATGCATGCTTTGCTTATGTCTCTGTTAAAGGCTCCTTTCTGCACAGAATCTTCCAGACAATTAAAAACCCTCGTTCAGGTTCCTCCTACCTCACAGCTGGAGCTGTGTTCTGAGCTCCTGGTCTGTGGCCTGAAGATGCAGACCTATGAAGTTACTGGAGCCTGCTGAATGAGAGGGGCAAAGCCCAAACTCCACCTAGCTGTATTCTAGGCCATGATCTCATCCCTCTCTGTGGTCCAGTGCCCATTCAGATTTATCAGAGGATCTATCAGCATGCGATTTGAAATCGGCCTCTGTAAGCTTACTAGATTCCTCTATGAAACAGTACATTTCAACATTGCTTTACAGTCTGGGTGTGAGTAACATTTTGGTAAGCCAACATAACATTTCAGAAATGAGGACTTTCTCTGTGTAAACAAACGGGCAGACTCTGACACCTTCCTCTTGTATTTCATACTGCATTTTTTGCAGTCACCTCCTCAAAGTAGTGGATGTTTTCTTTATTTCACTGTACCTACATGAACTGTGAGTGGTTATAGGAGAAAATCTAGGAAAGGACAGTATAGAGTTCTGATTCAAGACCAAAATCAAGCTTAAATCTTACTGTAGCAGCTTTTCTCATCATAACTGAAGCTTTTGGTTCTTTCTCAAAGACTTAGCAGGATGCAGAAAGTAAAACATGGCCACTCCTGTTCTTCATTAAAGATACAAGAATAAGAATAAAAGGAGAGGTACAAAATACCAGTTCGGAAGGCTCTTCTGACGTTTTTCCTCCTGGCTAAGGTGGAACCCAAAGCCAAGTTAAAATACTCCTTGTTGATTTTCAGTGGGCAATGAGGGGTTGATATGCTATGAACAAACTGACCAGCTGCTTTTGCCTGTGGAGGACATCTATAGCAATCTGGGGCTAGAATAGCCATTTTCTTTCTTGGATTAAATGGTAAAAGCTGTCAGTGCTGTGGACAGCTCAAAGGAAAGAATTGTGTATTCTTGAGGGTTTGTCAGTCTTCCAGCAATCCAAGAAGTGCAGATTGGCTTGACAGGTTCAAAGACTCTAGTTCTAATGCAGACTACAGGGACTTAAATACATGTTATGCTAAAATATATTTGCCTAGTTGTCAGTTTGAGTTCTTGTCAGCACATGAACATTAAATTGCATTTAAATTATAAAGTCACCTATGAACTTGAGCTATTTCTAACATGGCAACATTTAAAAGTGTAGTAATTTATATTTAGATTTGGGAATGTTTCTTTAGCATCTTAACTTCTGCTTTAAGACACACCTATTTAAAAATGTTGTCTTTGATTTCTTATTGTTTAATTTGCAAAAAGATATGTGTTTTAAAAGTGCTTTTAAAATCTTAGGATCAGAGAACTTCTATAATTATTAATAATTTAATTATTAATTTTAAATGCTTTATTCAGTAGTAAATCACCTTTTCCTGTTCTGTTGTGTACCAGTTAGATTGCTGTCTGTACTTCATCTTGGAAGCTGGAGAACAACCCTTGTGCCTACAGTTAAGCCTCTTTGCTAATACATAATTGGGTTGGGAATGAAGACACAAAGTTCCACATGAAAGTGCTGAGTACCACTGCCAAACAAATTTTTGTTTCTTCTCTTTATCCAAATTTAGATTCAAAATTGCAGGTAAAAGGAGAAAATATTTCCATTAACTCTGTTGCTACGTGAGAAATATCCTACCAAATTTTCACAGAATTTCACTTTTGACCATTGAAGTTAAGATTTTCTTTTCCTGTTGAGAACCCTCTCCTCTGTACTTCTTAAAAACAGAGATGTTTTAGTAATCAAATGCAATTTATCTACAGAATGATGGTATCAATAGTATTTTTGTATTGTCTAGTGTCTTATCAATACTTTTATCAGGTAACAGTAAGGGATACAATCCTATTTAGGTCTGATGTGGAGAAAATACTTCATTTTTTTCCTGAAAAGGAACGCAAGTTATGTACAAATTAAGCCCAGCCCTTTTTTGGCTCCTAGCCCAGCCACCAGCTACAAAGGAGCAGGAGCAGCAAAAGGACCTTGGTACACATGAACATCTCTGCCTGACAGTACCTGATGCCCTTGTGTTACCAATTGTCCAGCAAAGAGAAGTCTCATCATCTTACTTGGACAGGAAGGACTGGGAGAAAGCCAACTCCAGGATTCTACTAGGGGTACTTAATACTTTTTTAGCTATTTTTAAAAATCTGAAATGTTTAACTCAACTTTTTATGGGGAATAATTCTGCTTTTCTAATATTTGAAATGACAGTAGGAGAGCTAAGAGCAACTCACATAGCATGTACTCTGTAACATGTAAGTGTGCTCATCTTGCAGAATACATTAATAAATCAGGATAGCTCCTATGAAGTTAGAGAAACAAGGAAGTTACTGGTTCTGGAAATACGTATTTTCTTACAGGAATCTGTTTACATTCAAAATTTTATAATAGTTTTCTAATTCCATTAAGTAGATTCATATATTAATGCTATTGCTGCTTTTTAAGAAAGAGATTTCTAGCAAAATCTTCAAACTTTTTGATACAACCTCCAGCTTACTCAGAATAGAAGAAGATATTAATGACAAGTATTCAAATGTATGCCATTTTTCAAATGTGTCTTTTTGTGGTGTATGTGACAAGCTTGACCTTAGTTCTCCTTATAGTGTATAAAAAGGTGCTTTTTCACAGAAGACAAAGCAAAAGAATTTTATATGGCTTCAAACTACTGTGTAGCATAATCTAGAGATACAAATTTAGATTTCCTTGACTAAACAGAAGTGTACTTGTTTTACTTTTACTATATTAGTTCTAATTTAAGTTTTAGTTGGAAATGTGGATTATTTTTCATTTTGAAATGTCAGGATATTTTTCAGTATAAGGAGCTCGTATTTTTTTGCTGTGTTATGCCACTCAGTTCATTGAATTTAGTGAGCTGACATTGGTGTTGAAACAGTGTAACAGCATGGAGAACCTGGTACTCACTTTCCTGTTTCTGAAATCTAAAAAACAACGCATAAAATAAATTTTAAAATTTTGTTTGTGATATTTTAACTAGGCAACAGAAAAAGCAGTTCACAAGTTTTTGTACTGTGGGCTCTATTTTCTGTTGCTTTTCTAGTATTTTTTGTCATTCTGGAAGTGATGCATTTGCCAGTTACCAATCATGCCCAGTTTCTGCACAATCTCTGCTGAAACCTGGTGTAAATGACTGAGAGCAAACTATGCTGAGCTGTCTGTGCTCAGTTGGTGGAAGATGATGCACTCTCATGTGTGGAGATGTTGCTATGAAGACCCACTCCAACTATGAGAAAACCATAATAATCTTCAGAAATTGGGTCTATATTCCTCTGTTAGACTAGCATGCACCCAGTTTGGCTCCCACATTATGGGGACTTAATTCAGATGTATTTGTTCTGGATTTCTGTCTGGGAACATAAGAACCTAGATCCTCATATGCAAATACCATGCAAGGAATAGGGACAACATGGGCTGTGTATGTGGGAAAATTAATCAGACTATTTTTTCAGAGTATATTGTGATCTGGAATACCAGTCATTTTAATTGCAGGGAATATGAGTGAATTTCTAGAGAGAAGTTATTATTGTAGAACAAACTCATTTTTAATACAGAACAAAGTGTACAGATGGGTAGCTCCTGTGGAACTGCTGTCACAGAATGATACTCTAATCAGTTTTCCCAAGTAGATGAACCTGCAGGGCAGATGGCTTATCCCTTCAGTTCCTTGTCAGTTAGCTGTATGTGAATGCCCTAATGAGAACAGTATGGATAAAAGTTAGTAAGAACTGGACAGGAAACTAAATTTATTTAGTATGTAAACAGAAAAGTTCAAAATGGTAACAAATTTTTACCATTACTGAAGAACTGTCAGCCAAATGTGGATTTCAGAAGCAGAATCTAACCTTTCTTAGATTCTTTATCTATTTTTTCCCTGACTACTAGGCTGACACCTATTTGGTGTTAATACATCAGAATTCAGTGAGGTTTTGAGCATTCAGAAATGTAATCATACCTGTTAAAGTTAGGTAATTATAATGTCTCAGAAATCCTGTAATTTCTCTTCATTTCTATATGACATGAAACTTGCAGGTATGAGGAAAACTCTAAATCTTGGAATATAAAGGTATTCAGACTCATTACTCATTGTACATAGAAATACCATCATGGAAACTATTAATTTATGCATTTTAAACATGTTAAAGTAATAAAAATACATAAAAGAACATGAAAGGAGCACTGTAACATGAAATCTACTGAAATTACTCAGATCTTGTAGTATTATGCAGGAATTTTCAAGAGATCTTCTATCTTGCAGTCATGATGCAAGAAGGATCTACAGAAGAGCTCCAGAGCAGCCAGCCGTGTGAGAGCAAACTAAATGAGCATGCTGGTCTCCTAGTTAACAGAAGCAGAAAGACAATGGTGACAGGAGGGGGAGGCTACCTGGGATACAACCTGGGATGTGCTCTTGTTAGGTCAGGAATTGCTGTTGTTCTGTTTGATGTACGGAAACCGAAATGGGAAATCCCAAGTGGAGCAGATTTCTTCAAGGTATGTTGAAATTATGTATTTAACAGCAATGAAATAAAGTTGTACTACTTTTATATGTATTAGAAAGGTTTCCTCTTAGGATTTTTTATAAAAGCATTTACTGAAAAGCCCTTTAAGGGTAGTAAGAAGTCATGATAAAATGTCCTCATGTGCATACTAACTGATTAAGAGAGAGCAAACAGGAGTCCAAGTGGTCAGTTCTGGAGAGTCCTGTGTCGGGAGTGCCATTCAACACATTTGCAGCTCACCTAGGTGAAGGAGTGAACAATGAAGTGACAGAATTTACTGCTCAGGGAAATTATTTGGAGTAAAAAGGTGAGAGCAAGGCAAGGTGCTCACAAAGGTGTTCACAGATGTAAAATGACTGCTGAGAATGATTGATAAAACTAGGACTTTCCAGTCTGGAAAAGATATGACTTGGGAGCAGGAGAGCTCTACAGACTAGCACTGAAACAGATAGGGATTGACTGTTCACTGTCCTTTCAAGTATAAGAAGGAAAGGGCATCAGGTGAAGTGAGGAGGAGTCAATACAAATGAAAGAAGTTGTTTTTTCATGCAGTAGGTAAAACGCATGTACAAAGCCTCACCAAAAATTTACTTCCACTGGAGATTACTAAATAAGTAACTAAATTAGGCCCAAGAAATCTTCTGAATGAAAATACTTGGAGACTGGAAGAGTATTCTGGGTGAAAGTGTCACTTATGAAGCTTGCCCTGTTCCTGCTCTTCCCAGGGCACCGATTTATGAGCACTGATTCCTTTTGATTCTTAATAACTCAAGGAATTTATTATGTCTGCAAAAGAGGGGGAACCAAAGAGATCTCAAATACTTAATAGTTCACAGTCCCCCTACTCCCTGATGTGGGAGCACCAACTCTTCACAGCTGCTTCACCCTCTCAGGTTTGGGGGTCTGGGTGCATGGGGGACACTAGCACTGTCTGCACGCTCCTGTCATCTTGCACAAGTTCTAGCTAGACATGGTATCATTCGGCTGATCTTGTCTGAGCATTTAATGTCAGAACTCTTTGACACCACCACTAGAACTAGAAAGTTGATGGCAAAGCTGAAAGCGATGACAGGACCTTTGTCCCAGGGACTATTGAGGTGATGCCAGATTTTCTCTTTCTAGCTATATCACCATGTGAGACAAGTGGTAAGGAAAATGCAAGGAGTTGCATGGTACTGAGAATACTGAGATAAGCAACCTTTAGTCTAACCCAGGATGATTGTTCTTATGTTCAATTTCATAAATAGCTTTTACAGAATATGGAAAAGAGAAAGTATTATTGATGAGCCATTCAAAAACCATGATCTTGATTTGTTAATGGTATAAATCCATATAATTTGATTTAAACTGGTGGATTAATTTACATCTTTTAAAGGAGACTCAAGAGATCTGACAAACAAACTTCTGAGAACAGGTTTTTTTATAATTCAATTATAAAAGAATAAATATTATAAAATATTACCTAGAAAATTGAACTGTGGAGTCCTACTAAGTGAAGTAGTAAGTAATTTCAGAGATCTGAGCCTTGATCAGTGACTTGGAGATTGCTAATATTGTTTATACTGGTTAGCTATTTTAGCATTTGATTGAAGGTAGGAAGTGTAAATCACCCACAATTGTGACATACTTTGGCAACCTCAGAAGAAAAAACTTGAGGTTAAAGACTGATTTAGATTACCTCTTAATGTTACCACTAGCCTTTTTTGTGTGTGTGATTATTCTATTAATTTCATTACAGTAAGTTAAATAATATCTAATATTTTGAAATGTCAGAGTTCTGAAAATAAAGGTATTATGTTTTTCTTGACATGTATGTGGAGTATTATCCATAAAGTATTACCTGGTATGCAAAAATGCTATATAATATTCTAAGCACAGCATTTTATACTCAGTAGAGTGTGTGTGTATTTAGTACAGTACAGTGTTCAGTGTTTAATATAATGTGACTATAATATACTAATATATGCTAATACAATATTAAATGCATATAGCATGTACTCTTTTGTTTTAATCTTCTATGAAACTGTAATTAAATTTATCATTCAATTCACCTAAAATAAATCTTAAATGGACAAAGAGACATTCGTCCAGATTGCACAAGCCAGATCTTAAGGTACTAACAGAAAAGTAGTTCTCTTGTTTGGTGATGCCTTGGTAAACAGCTAAACCCTTCCTGCTGTGATTTACTGTCCATGGGGCTTGATTCACCAGCCCTCAAGCATATGCTGATCCCATTCAAGTCAAACAAGTTTTGCCAGCCTGGAGGCTGCAGGACTAACTGTGAAAATATGCATTATAATTGAAGCCAACAAGTCATATTTGTTTTGCAACAAAATACTGACAAAATTCTCAGTCATGGAGTTTTCACTACACTTAAAATGTTTTATTTAATGTGAGTTAAATATTATGAAAAGTAGATCTGAATTACTTTAGATTTTAATTAATAGCCACAGTTATTTAATACTAATTCTGTAGAGAATGTAATGAGCTCTAAAGTCCAAAATCCATTCTTCTCTCATTTTACAGGGTGATGTGAGGGATTGTGATGCAGTGTTCAAAGCATGTGAAGGAGTTGACTGTGTTTTTCATGTGGCAGCATGTGGAATGTCAGGATTAGAACAAGCAAGTACAGTTTTCCTAACATTTTCCTTCTTTGTTGTGAAAGCAAAAGTTAGTCTGCATGTAGAAAGAATGTAATTATGTGGTATATATGTCAGACAGAAGTCATATAGAGGTCAAGTCACCTATACAGGCAACAAGGGAGGTATTCCTTAATTAATTAATGTCAAAACTAATGTACTACACAGAATACTCTAGATCAAATGAGATCATAGATTTAAGATCTTGGCTAAGAAGAAATACCTTTTTTTTTTCCTCTAATCTGAAGTAGTGTGACAATATTGTTCTAGAACTAATGTTGATGTATCTTCTTATGAACTTGTAGTCATAACGAAACAGGCCAGCAACTTGGTATGGTTATGCTAAACAACAATGATATTCACAAAGGATGCTATCAAAAAACTCATGAAAATACTGATTTATTTCTAGGAACAGGCTAGATTGCCACTGGAACAAGAATTTGTGAAAAATTTCAGGGAGCATAACCCCTGTCTGTAATTCCTGTTCGTACATCATGGGTTATCTGGGCTGTGACAAAAAATTAAAGCATTATAATTTCCTTTCAGATGCATTTTATCTTTTATTTTTCAGCTTTATTCATCCACTGAACAAGAGAATAAAAATAAGAACTGCTAGGAATCACTGCATGCCAGAAGGGTAGAGAACTGTAACACCTACACCAGAAAAAGGCCACAGCTGTTCTAGATCTGGCAATTGTAACAATTGTATTGTGAAAGTGACTTACTCAATTAATTAGATGTTGTGCAAACTCTGTTTCTAGCTTCAAAAGAAAGACCAGATTGAATCCATAAATGTTGGAGGCACAAAAATAATAATTGATGGTATGTACCTAGATTTTCTTTCCTTGTCTGATCTGAGCCATTAATTTTAAAAACTTGTAATTTGGCAGTAAAATGAGGCTCTTCTCTTCCTCCTTTCAGAGTATGATGTAAAGCTAGGTGTGTAGGTCCCATTAAAACTAGTAGGTATCACAGAATATTAGGAGTTGGAAGGGACCTTGAAAGATCATCCAGTCCAACCCCCCTGCCAGAGCAGGATCACCCAGACCAGGTTGCAGAGGAACGCGTCCAGGCGGGTTTTGAATGTCTCCAGAGATGGAGACTCCACAACCTCTCTGGCAGCCTGGGCCAGTGCTCTCTAACCCTTACAGTAAAAAAGTTTTTCCTCATTCAGATTGAACCTCCTATGCTCCAGCTTGCACCCATTGCCCCTTGTCCTGGCATTGGCTGTCACTGAGAAGAGCCTGGCTCCTTCCTCCTGACACTCACCCTTTACAAATATGCCTCTGGTTTGAACTGGGCATAGGTTTTCAACCTGGACTTCATCCGTTGGCAGACCAACTTAAACTCTCCTCCGTGTACTGGCTATTTTTTCCCTTTACTCTATGTAATGGAGAATTATAGAATCATTTGGTTGGAAAAGTCCAAGGTCATCCAGTCCAACCATAACCTGTCCACTACTAAACCTCATCTACCCGTCTTTTAAATACCTCCAGGGATGGTGCCTCAGCCACTTTTCTGGGCAGCCTGTTCTAATGCCTGATAACCCTTTCAGTGTTATCCTCTTTCTTCACAGAAATAACATAGATATTGTACTGCTTGTTATGTTGTAAACATTTGGTGATGGGAGCCATAGATGTGTTAAGTATATTTAGCTATTATTTTATCATGTTAATATAGAAAATCTTCTATCTGTCCATCTCTTTAAATGTGATCCCTTTTTATTATATACTAATTTTTAACTACTGTCTCTGGAAAACATTAGTAGATTTCTTTCTGTATATTCAATTCCAGAAAGAACATTTCAAAGTGTATTGTAAATACCAAAGATACTTTCTCTTTGCTTTTCCCTCAAACCAAATGGGAAAAAAAGTCAAAAAACAAAATGGCAGAAGCAGTTTTAATTTAGACCCATTTTCATGATGCCTGTCGTTATTACTGAAAAAAGCAAGACTAATTAGAGTGAAATGGTAGGCAAGTAAAACCCTAAATGAGTTAGAGGGAAGATGTTACTACATATTCCCTTCTTTCCTCAGCCTCTGAACCCACAGGAATATGTCATGTCAGATTTCCATAGGCTCCCAAAAAAGCAAGAATCTGGGAGGACCATGAACCTCTTAATCTACATTTTAATAATAGATTTTATTATTGTATGTTGTTCTAAATACTCACAACACAGTAATTACATTCATTATTTTTAGAATGAGCCAATGAACCAACCGGTCTGACTGCTCTGTATAATTTAAAAATTCCTGACTTTGAATATTAATTCACTTAAATGTTAGAAGTATTGTTAAATCAAAAGGAACTTTATGTTATTCAAGTTTGCAGTGAAATATGTGCAGCAGAATTTAAACATCATATCTAAGCATCTGACTGGAATCCATAATTAAGACATTGTTTGTTTAATTTGTATTTAAGGTACTCTTGATTATACACTAGCAGCATATGTTTCCTGCTACCATGTCAGTTGTCACTTATGATTTAGATAATTCCTCTGTCCAACTGGTGACTACAATCCAGTGGTGATGTGATAGTTGCAGGTACCTAACCATAAAGTGTTTGGCACCACAGTACAGAATATTTACATAACATATAGTTGGAATGAAAAATTCCAGCTGAAAGAAAGATAATAGTATGATAAATGATAAGTTAATATTAAAATTAAAATGTTACTTTTTCTATAAATGTTTGTTTTCAAAAAGTGAAGCTGCCTGTTCAGATGTTGTTTCTCTTTATTTTTGTTTTAAATCATTTGTTTTGGATACCATTGTAGTCTGCAAACAAAGAAATATCCCTAGACTGATATATACCAGTACAGTGAATGTGGTATTTGGAGGGAATCCTATCGAAGAAGGAGATGAAGAAACAGTGCCATATTTTCCACTGGAAAAGGTACTTTATTCATGTGATGGCATGGCATTTACTGTGCTCTAAAGGACAGGTTATGTGAAGGCTGTTCTGTGAGCAGAAGCTATTTCACTATAGATCACATCAAATTCTATGAAATTATTTTTGATTACTAAAAATAGACCCATGATCAATGAAGAAGTACTCAAATCACAGTGGCTTTAATCTGCCATAACTAGACAGAGTTGAGATTATAAAATGTCTAGAAATTACTAAGAAAAGTAGAATGTGACATTTAACAAGAATATTTTAAGAGGAAGGGCTTTTGAGGTCCATCCACTATGTAAATACTGAATATTATGGCCCCTGAGAGCCTTTGTATTGAAGAATATTGTTAAATACAAAATTCTACATCTTTATTCATACCTATTTTTCCTTCTTCGAAGTTCTCTAATCTTGCTTTCTTGCTGCAGGCCAGGTAGTAGTTACAGTCACCTCAGGGCTGCTCTGAAATACCGTCTCTTTCTTTGCTATGATAATTCAGGAAATATTTTCAAGCTGAAATCAGAAGCTCAATGCATTCTGGCCACTCTTCCCATTTGTTCTTTCCTGCTGCCAGCACACTGCCTGCAGTTAAAAGCTGTAATTTTAGACTGTACAACCTGTGTCCAGGAATCCTAACTAGGACAGGCTCATTCTCTTGTTCGTGCCTCCTGAGATGCTTAGTTGGATCTGTCAGTTTGTGCACAGCCTGCACAGCACCTCAGACTTCTGAGAGGGCATTTCAGGAATTTGCATTTAGTTGCATGTGTCAAGCCCTAATCATACGTTTTCTCTAATAGTGATCGCGTAATAGCAAGCAGCAGAGGTAGGTGGGGCATGGAGGGAGGTGGAGCAGGTGGATTAAGCCACCTGAGCGTGGAAAAATTTTTGGTGGTGTGATTTTTAGGTGTATAGTTCAGTATAAAGCATGGCAATACAAAATTCAGCAGATATCTAAATAACCTTGTGTGGATAAGTAATCACTAAACCATCATGTGCGAACTGTGTCCAGAATCCTATTGTTTGTACTTGGCTGCAATTTTTAAAGTTAATAGTAAAAGATAGAGTTGGGAAAGGATTATTTATAACTTCCCAGATAGTTTCAGTAAGAAACTGAAACATTTTCAGGAAAGTCTGATTTTTAGTTTAATATTGAATTTACTGTTTTAAAAAACTTTTCCCAATTCAAAATTGATGGGTTTTTTTCAAAATAAAATTATCTGACCAGCACAACACACTTGACTTGATACCGGTTTTTTCAGTACATCCTGCACAAAAAGTAAGTTAAGTAAATAATAATGGACTTAAATTCACTCTGAAGCTAAACATGTGCAACTAAAATGTAAGTCTGATAAGTTTCTTTGTCATAAACAAAATATATATTTGCTATATCTTGTTATTTCTAGTTTGGTTTTACTCAGCTGATGTCTACAAGCTGGCTAGATTTAAGTGTTATCAGACATAAACAGTAAGTTTGCCTTTACAGATGCAATAATGTGACTAAAACGTTTATCATATTCTGCCTTTCTTTATAGCAATTTAATCATTATTCTAGAACAAAGACAATTGCAGACCAAATGGTTCTTGCTGCTAATGGAACTTTACTCAAAGGTACATATGAAAAAGTTGGAGTTTTCTTATCATTAGTAGTGTTAATGAGTATTCCATTCTCTGGTTACTCATTTGTCAATAAATAGTATACTTCAAATTAACTGAAATAAGGAATTTTGTTGTTTGTTTCTACTCCTCCCTTCGAGTAGATGATTAATTTTTTTCTGTGTATACCCAGATATGAGATTATATGCAAGCAATAGATGGGAGAATTCAGAAAATTTAACCTTACTTCTTCCAATAATCTTAAAATTTTTACTAATTTTACAATAGATTGAGAATTTTGGCTCTTATTCCCCATTCAGTCTATCACTTTGAGCTTCTCTGATTATACCAGTCTCTAAGCACTGTCCAATGGGTCATTCTTATAATCCCCATAGACTTGCAAGTGTTTTGCAAGAATAATTCCAGTTTATTAAACAGACTTGCAATATCAGGGTCACTTTGACTTCTAAACTCACATGTGCATGAATAGCTGTGGCTGAAAATCTATCTGTACGTGGCAAGAGAAATACTTTTCTTTGCTTTTACGTGCATATTTTGCTATTCCTACTGATTTTGTAGCTCTGAATATATTGTATGTGTCTACAATGATGGACAAATATGTGAGTCTTATATCTATAATTAACAGCAAAAATCAGTGGAGCAGGAGACATATGTATAGGAAAGTTTCATTCACCCTGTCCCTGTTCAAACTCTTCTGCAGTCAGAGGAATTCAGTTTTCAGGGTGCTAATTAAAAGAAGTTACTAGGAGGCTGTATCACATAGAATGGTCAGACTGATCCTTTACTTTTAGAGTGTAAAATTCAGACAGTCTATGTCAGCCATATGTTGATATAACAGCTCTTTGAAAATCATATTTTGTTCTCTCTCCAAGGAGGGGATAAGCTCCATACTTGTGTGCTTCGTCCACCAGGCATATATGGACCAGAAGAGCAGCACCACCTGCCACGAGTAGCCGTATGTGTTATGTAGTCAGCTCTGGAGGACACTACAAGTAGTTGTAAGAGCATAACATAAGTGGAAGTATTTTGATTACAATTCTTAACAATTCCTCCAGGAAAGCTTGGTAACAGGTCATATGGTGCAAGATAACAAATACCATGATATGAACACTGCAGAAATGGCAAGGATCAAGCTGTACTTTTAAGTGAAAAGGAAAAAATGTAAGGCTGAATTGCTGTGGTAGAAGAACTAGGTTTGCATCCCTGATTGTTTAATGGAATTACTGTATTTTAAATATGCACTTTAATTTCAGCCAAACACTGTAACATCACCGTATTTTACCACTGCGTATCAGTGCAGCAGTCCTTGATTTATCAAACCACCAGCTAGTTTTTTGCTTGTGACACATTTCTTGTGCTGTAATTGTACACACAAATACAGCAAATTCTCAGTACTCAGACTGAGCCAAAATGAATACATCTTACTGCATAATAAAGGAATAATGTGGTTAGTTCATGTTTTCTGTTTCTACAGGTAAATATCGAGCGGAGATTCTTTAACTTCAAGTTTGGGAATCACAAAGTTCAAATGAACTGGGTTCACATAGGAAATCTAGTCCAAGCTCACTTACTAGCTGCTGAGGCTCTCACCTCTGAGAAAGGTTATGTAGCTGTAAGTAAACAATATAGACATTGTGTCCTGGTAGCTTTAACTCTCAAATAGGTTTCATTTTTGATGCTTTGAGATCAAAGCATGTGGCCTTTTGGAGAACCTAAATTCTCAAAAACGGTGTATAGTTCCACAAACACATGGACAGTGCAAATGCAAATATAGTGTGATAATGTTTTGGTGCTGTGTTTTTCTGTTTTGGAAAATATATAGTTCCCTGTTTGACTGGGGGAAACAGTGTTTTTAACTAGGTTAATACTTCCACCATCATACAAATCTATATATTTTGTTATTCTTTTGAAAATAGATTTTGATTCTAGATGCACAAAATGTAGAGCAACCATTCTGAGGCACTGCAGTTTCATTTTCAGGGTTGAAAATTCCAAAAAGATATGTACAAAATTAATGAACAATTTCAAAAGGTTTTTCTTTTTCTTCTACTGGTCACAATTGCAACAACAATCTGAGAACCATGAAGCATTAGAAAACTGATAGTGTGTGCAGCAGCTGCTACATTCACAGCTCCCAAAGGCTCCAGCTTCATTTATAGGCTGAAGACAATAGAATGGAAGCCAAAAGTGGATCCGGATACTGACATGTCTTACAGAACATGTGTCTTGAATTTGTTTTAATTGGAAAACTAGCCAGAGTTGGAATTTGACCTCAAAAAGCTGTGTTCATTAAATGCTGTCAGTGTTGCCACTTCTGTTGGACTTACGAAGATAATTCTGACCCCTACACATCAGTAAGAACTTAATGCTCTGTTGAGTTATTACATAGTGAAATGAAGCTCTGATCTGCATTACACTATGGTTAATCATGATTAGCTCTGCTACCACCGTGGGATTACCCAAAAGTATAAGACATGTTTGAGATCACAGTGAAGCCAAATGAAGGTAGTTTGCTGGGCTGATTTATGTACATTCACCGTATGCATGCTTATTCACAAAATCAAGAAACATAGGTATGACAGAGAAAGAAAATGCCATCCTATGTATATTGTTTTTCTAATTGTTTTTCTCTGCTTCTTTAACAGAGTGGTCAGGCGTATTATATACATGATGGTGAAAACGTCATATTTTCTGAATGGATAGTCCCTTTAGTATGTATTGCACACACGTTTAGCTCTAAGGCATAGTATGGGCCCTAATCATATTGTTAATTAAAAGACCATACTAATTTAAGTTCAGTGCACGTGAATTACTTAACATTAAAGTCAGTCCTGTTCTCCCTGCATATCCCGATGTTCTACTGGCTTTAAGGGTAGTTTTGGATGTGCATACCTGTGGAGTTTGGCTCTTACTGTTTTGAGATAATTTAGCCGAGAGGTATAGAGCGTGCTGCAGAACAGTAGCATTTCCATAAAGCAAGCTCACAGAGCACAGAAAGTTCTACTATTAGTATCTGCCAGGCCTTTTATAACCATTCTTTATTTCTCTGTTCTACTATCAACTGCAGCACAGAAGGGAAGGCCATTTAGAATCATATATTAAAAGCTAAAGAGTGGCAACGATACATTTGCATAAGCATCAGGCTGGGATTTTAGAAGCATGCTAAAGTTTTGATCCTGCAATGCCAACACAGAAGAGTCTTCCTGGAAAACTTTTGCAGTAGAATGATGGGGCTGTATCTAAATGTAGTGAAGTATTCCAGAATCAGTCACTTGCCCCTTGGAAATAGCATTGCTTCTCCTTTACTATGCAATTGCAGTTGAAGGGTGGGAGGTGGTAACTGAAGAATGAGTAGTGGGTTCAGTTGCGTTTCTTTCTACCAGTACTGGTACATCAGATACGTGTTTTATCAACATGAATTTTTCCTTTTTCATGCTTCATTGACACTCTCAATTTGGTACAAATTCTCTGTTATTGTTTCCTTTTATACACCTTCTAGTTTGAAAAATTAGGCTACAGGAAACCCTGGATATGTATTCCTGTTCTCCTGGTTCATATAGCAGGTAAAAATAATAAAATACATACTTAATTATTGTGCTATTTATTTTTTAATTTGTTTTATTATTCCTATAAAGCTACATATTGTTTTTGTAAAATCCAGGGACCAAATTGTAGGAATTATATAACTTAACATTATTCTAATTAACAATAATTGCTTATGCTGTTTGGCATTAATTATACCAGTAAAGTTTAAAGGCTGTTCATAAACTGAGCCCATCATGTACTTTATATAAACACTGCCTTCTACTGCCTTAATTGCATTCTCTGATATCAGTAATAGTTACAGGATGTGCAATGTCAGTTTATTGTTATCCAGCTGTCTCATTAAGTAAATTTCTGTTTCACAGCCACTGTGATGGAATATCTGCACCTGATACTAAAGCCAGTTTTTAGCTTTACACCTTTCTTGACAAGGAATGAGGTAAATATATAAAAAGAAAGAATGTTTCTATGTTTCTAACCAAAATTCTTGTGAAATACATGATACACCCTTTGGATGCAGACAGGATTGTCTGCATTAGAGCTGTTTTTTTGGTCAGGGCATAGTTCTTTCAAGGCTTACACCATCATTTTGTAGCCTGATTTTTTCATGCCGTCCTGGCCACGCCTTATAAAATCATCAGAAATTAATCCTTACTTGAAGACTCGATGATACAGAGAAACATCCTAGAGCTGCAAGACAGAGCAACTGACATGGAGCTAACATCAAGAGGAAAACAAGCACTGTATTGTCATTTCCAGTAAGCAGTCCTGTGCTGTGGAACTACTTGATAAAGGAAGGTGCTGCAAGAGTACAGCATAAGAGTCTCAGGTCAAAGTGGTAGCAGTTATCATAATACCAGGCTAGCCAATAATTAGAAAGTCCAATAAAAATAACTCTAAATTGGAATGAAAAGTCAATTTTCTGGGGAAAAACGAAACAAAACAAAAAACTTCTGGGCACTCATTTATATTCATTTTGTTCTGACTTACATTTTTGAACAATATTATGTTTTATAAGCCAAAATGCTTTAGCTAATCCATCGTCTAGTCTCTTACTGTAACATGTAACATAATAGGACACTGAAGGGACTGGATGGACTTCATTAACTTCTGCTGTAGCTTTTCAGTTATTCTACAACTTATCTGTGTATCTATTTTTATACATCTACATTTGTTCTACATCTGAAGCAGAAATCATTGCGACTAAGCAACTTAAGCACTTTCACAGGTACCATGTGTTCAGAGGTGGAGGATATTACTCTCCAAAAGTGCATGGTTGCCACTCCTTAGATATGCATTTCGGCGAAGTTGAGAAGCCACCCCCCTCTCCTCCAATACTCTCATTCAGTTCCATTGGGCTTTTCTCTGTGCAGAAGAGCCAGCTTGAGGGCAGTGTGCTGATCTGTTCCACTGGGATTTGCTTTGCTCTGTGTGGCACAGTCACAAGTGAGAAATCAGTGTCATAAACTCCTGCTGCACCCAGTCCACCAAGCTTTGGCTACATCAACTCAATTCCGGTAGCTCTGGATAGAAGCTGACTCCAAAACGTGTACATTTTTGCATGTCTATCTTTATTCGTGTTTTTAATTCCATTGTAATATAATTGTTGAAATATTTTCATCCAAGCTCTAGAAAATCAGATAAAGTCACTTCCATAACTGTCCTTTTGGATTTTAGGTGTGGAATGTTACTGTAACTCACACTTTCCGAATAGACAAGGCACGAAATCAACTTGGTTACAAGCCCAAGAAATTCTCACTTGCTGATTCTGTGGACCATTATCTTAAAACAAGACCTACTTGCCAAGAAGATCACACATTCTTTAAAATGGTGCTTACTTTTGGCATTTTGTTAAGTTTGATCATTCTTTCTTTCTTCTAAAATTTGAATAACTACCCACCTGTTCCAGAAAACCTGATTTTTGTTTGAGTATTAAGTAGATTCCTCAGTCACTATGGACTTTATTATTATTATTATTATTACTACTACTACTACTACTACTACTACTACTACTACTACTACTACATATCTCATTAAAAAAAAAATCCCAAACCAAACAACAACAACAAAAACCAAACCACAGAAGTGAAAGTGCAGTACACATCAGGAAATGTTCCCAAAGGACAATGCGGTGTCATCAAAACAAAGGAGTTCACCTCTAACGCGTGCAGGAATAGTTTAGTGAATCTTCATTAATGGATTGCTTCATGCTGAGAGTTATTTTCTAAAGCTGAAAATTCAGGAGGACAAGAAATTGGAAGAAGAGGAACCATGGTAGGACAGCAGTGCTGTAACATGTCCAGTAGCTCCAATGAAGAAAACGTTGACTAAACAATTCCTCTGAGGAAGCTGCTGCTGCAGCTACTGTATGTTAGTATAAGGAATCATGAAGACCTGGGAAATAGTACAAAAAAAATATGAAAAGTAAATATTAATAAATAACAGGTGGTGAGAGGGCTGAAAGTCATATTTATGTAAAATAGTTTTTTTGTTCAAAAGCTTTGTAAAAATGTAATAACATTATATATGTTTGTAAATCAAATAATATCTTTTTAATGCGACAATAAATAATAATTTAACCAAATACTGTCTTCAAGGAGCCTGTGGGAAGGGGAACAGAGGGCTCATAAGACCTTAAGGTTCAGCAAGCTGTTTCTGCTACCTTGCCATGCAAATGAAGCCAAGCCATGCTATCCGTACTCCTATACCAGTGCTGGCATGCTCAGTTCATTCAAGGAATTGCCATTTCAGGGTGAGCAGGCAAGCCAAGCTAAGATCCAACTGAGGATCCAACCTCTCTCTTTTCCCCCTTAAGACTTACGGTAGTTGTTGCTTGGGTGGATTGTACTACATGAGCTGCACACGCTACAGTTGTACTACATGTATATATACCATGTGAAGCCCAGACAAAGTTTCATAAGGTTACCTGTTGCAAGGATTTTCTCAGGGATGAGCTTTGCTCTCACCAGGGAGCAGCTGCTCCTCCCTTGCACCTCACACGGATCAGGAGAGCTGAACTTGCCAGGGTGGGTCACAGAAGAGAGTGACGGAGAAGCTCTGCTATCTGATGATCTCCACTCTGTATTTATCTTGCCTTTGTGTTAGCATTTTACAGGATTTTTATGATCAGTAAGTTTATGGAGACTCTGTCATTGTATCTTTAAATTTTCAGGGTAGACAGGATTGCTGACAGCAACCCTATAAGGATAAAATATTATAGGTAAAACACAATACACAGTGACAGGAAAATGTGTGAGCAACCACAATTACTACTGCAGCTTCTGTAAGCAAAGATTTGTTTTACTCTAGGTTTTTTTTTTCCTTAAACAAATAGTTCTGTGCGCAGTGAAAGCAGTAAAGCCTGCTCTCATACGGATTTGCATTTGGAGATTGTCCTTGAGCTCAAACAGAGTTCACACTGTACATTTTCCCTTAGCTGGAGCACTGCTCAGCCCTCGCTCCTATTCCTGACTACCTGTTTTCAGGAAATGTAAAGAAACTCAGTATATATGGGATTTTTATCCAAACTTGATTAGAACCAGTTAAGTTCACAATGTATTAATATAGAGGTGCAGCTCACTGACGGATAGGCAAGCACTGCAGGAGATAATGTATAAGCCTTTTTTTCCCTAGAAATGCAGAATAGAAAATCACAAGTGTAAAGTTACTTCCCAGCATGAGCATTTTAACTGTATGCAAACTTCAATTTGCTTTTAAATGCATTATTTATGAATCTTTCATATACTGCTTTTATTAGCCTAATAGCTCAGGACTGCATCCTGGACTACAGCAGCGCTTTTCAGAAGGGACGCTTGGGCAGTTATCTGCAGCCTAGTGAGAAGTGCAGGCTGTGGCCTTGTTTTGGATATTCCTCAGAAAGGACTGATCCAGGAATGCTCTGGCTTTGTGGTTGAAAGCCCCGTGGAGTCCCACCCTTCCAGTCCTGTAATGCCAAACCTCTGATTTGTTATTTCAGGTAAGATGCTTTTTACCTTACTGTTATAACACTACTGATTAATGCTAACAGGCTTCGTTCAATTGATTTATCATTATTGCAAATCCAGTATTTGATGTTTTAAGACAACTGTTAGTATCAGTTTGAAATAGCTAGCAGTCTCATTTCTGTCAGTCTTTACTGAGTCTTAGTTTAAGCTAGCTGCTGTGCAAACTGCTAACGTAATTGTAAGTGTGTCTTTAAATGATTAAATTTTAATATGAACATTCAGACACAGCCCAGCTATAACGGAAAAGCTAAACGTGTTCACAGTTTAATTTTAGCCTGACATGGGTAACTCCGAAATTCTGCAGCTTCTGACCCTTTTCACATCCTTCCAGGTATGAGGGAGCCAGCCAGAGACCCACTGTCAGCTCGGGAGGGCAGGGACCTTAGAGCCTGTTTGTTTATGATTGTGTTCCCTCTTTGAGGATTCCTGCT
>NW_010166413.1:58904-59281 GCF_000695765.1 Mesitornis unicolor
CAGGTGTTTTTGATGCTCTGCATCTCTCTGAGCCATGTCCCACCACCCAACCAGTAATTGAGAGATAGTGCGCTTTTCCTGAACAACCTGTTCAACGGGTATCAGTGTGGATGGTGCCTGAGCTACCGACAGGATGCTTTCCTGCAGTGGTTGTGGCTGTATGAAGACACATGTAGGTAAGAGCCACTCGAGGATGCTGTGGGATCCCAGGAATGCTGTGGGATGCTACGGAATCCCTGGGATGCTGTGAGCTCTCAAGGACGCTGTGGGTTGAGCAATTCCCCAGGAAGGTTGTGGGATCCCAAAGACGCTGCAAGCTGAGTGGGACCAGGGGTGCCCTGGGACCCCAGGGGGGCGTGTGGAACAAGCAGGACCCC
>NW_010166414.1:0-222 GCF_000695765.1 Mesitornis unicolor
CACACCCCCCTACCCCCAGCACGTTATACTTTTATTTTCCATGTCGCTATCGCAGGCCCGACGCGCTCCACAAAAACGACTTCATTTTCCGGTAGGAAATAAAAGCACCGAGTTCTCACGCTTAGCGCTTGCACCTTGGTGTCTATTTCACACGTGTAATTACACCGTGGGTCTACAACGTGTATGCACACACACGAGCGATGTGCGGACGCACACACGCGA
>NW_010166414.1:338-538 GCF_000695765.1 Mesitornis unicolor
AAAAAAACAAAACCAAAAAAAGCACAGACAAGTTACTCTAACAGCAAATTATAACTTTACCTTAAATGGCCACAAATATGTTCACAATATTCCAAGGGGGGGGAAAAAAAAAATGAACAAAAATTAAAAATATATTTAAAAAAAAAAAGAAGAAGAAGAAGAAGACGAGAGGAATCTTCTGCCAAAGAGCTTTATTATCT
>NW_010166414.1:643-912 GCF_000695765.1 Mesitornis unicolor
CCCGCCCCCCCAGACGCTCGCCACCAGCTTCCCCCCCCCCGACTGCCGAGCCGCCAGCCAGCCAAAAACAAAAAATCTATTTAAAAAGAGGAGAAGAAAAAAAACCAAAAAGGCAAAAAGAAGAAGAAGAAGAAGGTCCGACAACTTTTCCCTCTATTGTTTTTACAAACACATGGTGAGTGACAAACTGCGAGCGCCTTGGCGGCCCGGCCACTTTCCCCTCTGTCCTTTAGGGGAGGGGGGGGATGAAGAAAAAAAAATAAATAAAA
>NW_010166415.1:0-253 GCF_000695765.1 Mesitornis unicolor
GGGGTGGGTGCAGCCCCGTGACCGCCAGCGAGGCTCTGCCACCGCGGCAGCCCAGTGAGGGTGCAACTCCCACCAGAGAAGCCCCACTGGGAGCATCCAGCTCCAGTTCTGGCTGCTGGTCCCAGCAGCGTGCCCACTCTCCAGACAGACCCACAGCCAGGGTGGTGCCGAGCTCGTCCTCCCTCTGTCTCTGGCCCGCGGGCCTCCTTGCCAGCACAAACACGGCACTGGCCAGCCCGCGGGGCTAGCTTGG
>NW_010166415.1:276-605 GCF_000695765.1 Mesitornis unicolor
AAAGCCGAGCCCAGCGCTCCCAGCTGCAGGGGGAGGATGTGGGGGAGGATGTGGGGCAGGAGGGGGCCGTCTCCCACCTCCAGCCCGCTGGCACTGGAGCCAGCTCCCGAGGACAGGGAGAAGGGCCTGGAGAAGGGAACACGTCCCAGGATCAGTGCCAAGCAGAATGGAAACCCCAGCAGCCGGGGCCGGGGGCCGTCTCCCACCTCCAGCCCGCTGGCACTGGAGCCAGCTCCCGAGGACAGGGAGAAGGGCCTGGAGAAGGGAACACGTCCCAGGATCAGTGCCAAGCAGAATGGAAACCCCAGCAGCCGGGGCCGGACCGCTAA
>NW_010166415.1:735-2953 GCF_000695765.1 Mesitornis unicolor
TGTGCTGGCTGCGGCAAGGGGCCATGTTTTCTGCATTAGTTCCATCCCAGCTGAGCAGGACGTACGGCAGCAAGTATGCGGGGGGGCTGGGGCGCTCCACTTTCAGTGCTTGCTCAGATTGTGCAGATGCTGCCAGAGGTGAGAGTGCCCTGGGGTGGCCGTGGGGCTGCTGTGGGTCCCTGGGGCTGGCAGATACCCTGGCCCCCAGCCCAGGGCCATTCTGGACCCCCACCCAGTGTCCCTGGTGCAGGGGAGCAGCGGCAGCCCAAGGGACAGGCACCCCTCCCCAGCTATGCTGCCTCTCGGCACCCTGAGGGAAGCCCACCAACTCTGGGCCAGCACAGGAGGAGCCAAGGAGGCCTCCCAGCTCCCTGGCCACACCAGCGCCAAGACAGCCCAGCCTCCCCCAGCCATTGTGTGGGTCCAGCCCAGCTGGTTTTAGGCAGCCCAGGCTGGGGGGAGCTTGTGCTTCCTCCTCAGAGCCAGATCAGCTGCATGGGGAGGGTTTCCCAGCACTGTTCCTCTCTCCATCTCAACCCAGTCTTCCCAGTATGGCACCAGCACCCACGAGTGTCCCCAGCCCCGCTCCCTGTGCAGCCTGGAGCCTGCTGCTGCGGGATGCAGGGGGGCCATTGCCGGGGAGCGGGGCGGGTGTGTGGTGTCGTGTTGGACGCAGCTGTTGGCAGCGATGCCGTGGCGGGTCCTGGTAACAGCTGCCCATGGGGAGCGACTGCCTTTGGCTCCTCAGCAGCCTGGGAGAGCCCCAAACAAAGCAAATGCTTCTCTGGTGCCAGGGTGATCCCCAGGTGATCCCTACCTCCCTGGGGAGCATCATCTCCAGCAAGGACAGGGCAGGGAGAGCCTGGGAGCCCAGGCCAGAGCCATGGGGCTGGATAGGGGTAGCTGGGGGGTCCTTAGCTCTGCCCTTGGCAGAGGCCCCATGGCTGGCATGGCTGTAGGGCCAGGACAGCTCAGCCCTGTGCTGGCAGAGCATGGACATCGGATCTCCATGGGAAGCCATCCCTGTGGAGGGACCTGCGTGGGCACAGGAGGCAGCCGAACGCGGCTGAACCACCCCTTTGGCAGTGGGTGCCAGGGTAGGAGGGGTCCCAGCAGGGCCAGATCCCTCCTTGCTGTATCAAAAGGACAAGGGCATGCACATGGGGAAGCCATCGGTCCCTCCAAAACCCAGGAGGCAGTGCGGGCAGGAGGAGTGGCTTCCTGAGGAGCCGAGAGGGTTAACCATAAGCCGAGAGGGTTAACCATAACCACACTCCACATCCTCCTCCCCGCACAAGAATGTGAGTGAGCTCTCTCAGCTGCCAAATCCCAGTTACTCTGGTGGTGGCCAGGAGAGCAGAGCAGTTTCTCCCAGGCCAGCCCCACTCCTGGTCTCTACCCAGAGCTGAGGGAGACCTTGAGCTGCCACCTGCCCTGGGGGGACCACCACAATCCCAGTCACTGCACGTGGCAGCAGCGATGTGCCATTAGCCATAACACTGGCCCCTGCCCACTGCCGGGTGTGGGGTTTCTGTGTCATGGTGGAGATGGACCGGGGTGAGCCCCCTCCTGCCCATGCCACCTCCCTGATCCCCCCAGCCAGGGCACCATCGCCGTGGTACCCCGGGGCGCTGGGCACCATCAGTGCTACACAGGCTCTGCCTCTCCCACCCCACTGCCAGCACAGTGTCCCCTCGCTCCCTCCAGCCCCTCCTGCCCTCGGTAAGGCCAACGCCATGTCCCCGAGGATGCTGCTGGCCCAGCAAGGGCAGGAAGGCAAGGGGGCTCCCACCGACAAAGCTCCATGGCCATGGCTGTGGGGACTCCAGGTGTGGGGATGGGGTGGGAGCAGGGCTATGTGGGCTGGGGGGACCACAGCACCCACCAGGACCCATACCTCCTCTCCCACATCTCATCTCTTCTTGCAGTCACCAGCCCCACACAAACCCTGCTATGAGGCTGTTATCAAATCCCAAAAAACACCTTTGCCCTCTGGAGTAGGGGACTGTCAGGAGCTCCAGGTCGGGCAGCAAGCTGTGAGCTCCCAAAATGCCGTGCCGGAGCCCCAGCCCCAGATAAGTGAGGCACCCACCCGCACCCGTCTGCCTGCACCCTGCTGAGCCGGCAGCAGTGAAGGGCACCCAGGTGAGGCCGAGCCGGTGCTGCTGTGCGCCCACATCCCTCACGATGCTGCTGGCTCATCCCGAATCCTCAACTT
>NW_010166415.1:2989-5985 GCF_000695765.1 Mesitornis unicolor
TTCCTGGGAGGGACAGCCGAGGAGGAAGCAGAGCAGAGGAAATATAAACAGTCCCGTGCAGCTACGCTGGGGAACAGAAGCATGAGAGCGCCGAATGCGCGGGGCTATAAATAGGCAGCCCAGAGCCAGGCCAACTTTTTCAAAGCTTCCCACGGTCTCCTTGGGAATGTGGGATGCTGCAGGCCTTCCCCCGGCCTGGAGGAAGCTGCTGCTGAGGCTGGGAGTCAGGTACCCCCGGGGTGACCCCGGCGTGGGATACCGTGCCGATGGGGCGGGGGGCAGGAAGGCGAAAAGTCTTTGTGTCCTGATGCGCCTTCCCCTGGCGAGTGGTCCCCAACCGGCCCCGTGCTGACAACTGCATCCTGGGCAGCGGTGACACGCCGCGGTGCGTGGCATCCTGGCTGCAGGCATGGCCAGGTCACCCCAGCCTAGATCTCCCAACTCGTCACAGCATCGCCTTGCCACCACGGCCACGCTGCCCACAGAGACCCTCTCCCACCATGACAGGGGCTGATGTGGCCCATGGGATGGTGGCCATGGCCATCTCCAGGCCCAGGGCACCCCCAGGTTTGGAGGACAGCATGGTCCTGCCCCACACCGGGTGTGCTTGGAGGGCATCAAGCCCCTGGTGCTCCCAGGCACCAAGCTCTGCCCACAGCATGGCCCATAAGGCGGTGGGACAAACCCCCAGTGGGGACAAACCCCCAGGGACACCCTCTGAGCTGTCCCCAGCCGCCCTCAGCCCCAGTCTCACTCATTAAACCCAAGCTCATTAAAACGTGAGCTGAAGCGCGCGCTCTCTTGGCTGTTCTCTCGCCCCCGGTCCTGCCAAAACGCTGGCGGGGGAAGTTTCTCATGAGAATGGAGCCGGCTCCTCTCCATCCCACACTGCCCGTGCTCGGGGGCCGCCCCGCAGCCCGGCACTGTCGCCGCTCACCCCAGCCCCACAATGGGAGCCAGGTGCCAGCCAGATGTGCACAGCCCCTGTGCGAGCATAGGATGCGGCCATCGGCTCCGCGCACACTGGCCTGGACTGATGCTGTGTCCGGCAGCACGGACTGCCACGTAACGCAGGATGGCAACCCCCATGACCCCACGAGCCACCTCCCTTCTCTCCATCAGCATCCCTGAGTGTTTTTGATTGCACAGCCCATCAGTAAATATTTTTTGAGAATGCCCTCCCCAGCAGACATATATTGATTGATGTATAAATGATACGTGCAGATAAAGGTCTAATATTTCCACCTTAGTACCCCCTGCTGTACCCAAATTGCTGCCCTGCCCTGGTCCTGGTGACACACCTGGGAGATGGGCACCCTCCTAGTGCTCTGACACCCGCCCTCAGCCCCGTCCTCCCATGTTGGTGCATGATGCATCCCAAGGACATGTCCCAGGAGGCTGTGAAGGGACATTTCATGAGGTTTGCCTGGCTGTTGCAGGGTGGGAGCGGCGAAGCACCGAGCCCCAGCAGAGCCAAAGACATGAGGGAGAGGATGTGACTCGCTCTCAGCGAGGGAATCAAGGTGAGGAGGGCGACCACCGGCACGTGTGGGAGGGGAGGATGGGCTGCAGCCGGGGCAGCATGGCCTTGGGAGAGGGGGCGGTGGAGAACAGGACTCAGGGGACCTCTCCAGAAGGATGGCGGCACTTGGCCCCAGACCCAGCCAGGAAGAGCGCGGCTGCACGGGGAGGCACAGAAGGACCGACTGCAGCAAAGGGGTGGCCCTGACATCATCAAGGTGAGTTTAGGGGGCCCAGGAATGCACACTGGGCAGCAATGGGGTGCAAGCCATGTGAGCTAATGCTCACAGAGGGGGCACTGTGGTTGTACCTCTCTGCTCCAGTTCAGGCAGAGCAATGAGGGGCTGGGGTGCCAGCAGGATGAGGCCACTGCTTTCCCAAGGGACATGGTGGCCTTGGGTATGCACGAGGCACCCTCTGGGGACAGCCACACCGCTCTCACCGCACTACATGCTTCTGCCAGGACGTTCTCAAAATAGCTGGGATAGAGGTAGCCAGGAACAGAGGTGTCAGAGAATGGTCATCCTCAGTCCCCAGCACCACGCATGCCACATCCGCGAGATCAGAGCGCACCAGTGGGCATCACAGTAGTGACCCCTCCACCTCAAGGCTCTTAATTTAGCTCCTACACATACTTTTCACCCTGCTCTAAAAAAAGGGAAGGGTTTAATGAGGCACACATAGCAAATTAAGAAAACCAGCTGGAGGAGCTGCCCTCTGCCGAGGCCGGCTACAGCACCATGCACTGCAAAGGGACGGTGGTGAGCTGGCGGTGATGTTGAGCCCAAGCCCCTTGCCTGCTCCAGAGCAAACCCAGCCCCTGGTGCCGCAGGGGCCAGCCCAGCTGGAAAATCCATCGTGCCGCTCACCTCGCTCACCGCTGCGAAAAAAATGGGGTGACTTCAAAGCCAGGAGCTTGCGGGGTGCTGGCACCGTGCGGCGGCCCCGGCATCACCCAGTTTTGTAACTGCACTTGGCCTGGGGGAGAAGGAGCCTTTCCAAATAACCTGGCCCTCCAGCAACCGGGGAAAAAAAGAAAAAACAAAACACAGGAGTGTTACTCCTCTTGGCTAAGCAAGCCATGTGCAAACTTCCAGAGGATTTATAGCATTTTAAAGTTTTCCCCTTCAGCACAGCACTTCTCCAAGACTAAACATCTTAATCAATTCTCAGCCGGCCGGGGTTGGGGCTGTGGTGCAGCAGTACTGAGCCGCGGCAATGAAGGTGCATATTTCTCTTGGCAAACGCTGAGCGCCGGCCCTGGCCTGATCAGCCAGCAGCGGAGGGAAGGGAGCTGCCTGCTTTGAACAGCCCCCATCACTCACACATTATTTTTAATAGCTCAGTGAGACAGAGTCCACCCTCCCCAGGAGACTTGGCTCCAGCCCATTGTGCGCTTGGCTTTGCCGAAATGCCGTTATGGAAGCCGACGGGGCTGGCCGGGGGGGAAGCTGGGGGCGGGCGGGGGGGGGGGG
>NW_010166415.1:6024-13596 GCF_000695765.1 Mesitornis unicolor
CGGGGGGCAGGCGGGGAGGGGAGCGGCGCCACTGCTGTCACTGGAGAGGCACAGGGTGAATTTGGGAGCAGAGCTGGGGACTTTCCAGTCACATGTAACCGCTGCATTATATACATTATATATAGTGGTGGTGTGTTTATATGGCGGCCTGAAGGGTCAGGACACTGCTCGTACCCACAGAAAGCACCCAGGGACCTTACAGGAGCTCAGCACCTGGGCTCGGCACAGGGACAGTCGAGGGCAGGAGTCCTGGTGCAGTGCAGCACCAGCTCCCTCTGGTCAGTGCCTGGGGTCACTGCCCTACCCGAGCACAGGCACCGGAGGCCATCAGCTTCCTGAGCCCAGGGGCACCCACGGGCCAGCGGCAGCAGATGCGCAAGGAGCAGCAAAGCCCGTGGTGGCCATCTCGCCCTGCTCTCCGCTGCATCCTGCCCCTCCCAAAGGCTTCCAGCCCCTTCGGCAGCGAGGGACAGCCGTCACTGGCAGCAGCCAGCGCCCCCAAGCCACAGGAAA
Organism: Mesitornis unicolor; assembly: GCF_000695765.1. Lineage (NCBI taxonomy): Eukaryota > Metazoa > Chordata > Aves > Mesitornithiformes > Mesitornithidae > Mesitornis > Mesitornis unicolor. Next base: position 6,538 of record NW_010166415.1, read on the forward strand.
CCTCTAATAAGAGGCTGTTTAAACTCGACGTCAAGGCTTAAGTCCTCTACTTATTTTCTAATCGCTGTTATTTGCTGAGCTGTGCAGATCCAGCCCTCACCCTTGGCAGGCCCTCGTCCCTGAGAGCCTTTCACTCAGCTCCTGCATGGTGGCACAGAGCCTGGGAGCTCACAGCCCTGGTGCCCACAGGGCTTGAGATTGCTGCCCATGGGCAGGCAACCCCGGCAGCAGCCTGCTGGTGCATGGGGGAGCTCACCAGCTCGGCTGGGAGAGTAGGGGTTCCCTGTGCCAAACCCCACCGGGGCCGAGGAAGAGGCTGCCCATTCCCCCTGCCCTCAGCCTATGCCGTTGTGTTGCCTCTCCCTAGCTGGGCTGGGCCAGTTTGGGGTACCAAGCCCATTCCAGGGCAGGCAGCGGGCTCCCCAGTCAGGCAGGGCTGCCTGCGCCACACTGCACAGCACACCCGGGAAGGACAGTACCTGGGAGGCAGCCGGGCTGGCTCGGGGGTCAAAGATCCGCAGTTTCTTGTCCTGTTGAGATAAAAACAAACCAGAGGAGGGTTAAGGACCCCAGGGCCAGCAGGATGTCAGGCTGAATTAGGCAGAAAGCTTGAGCAGGCATCCCCTCTCCTTCCTGCCCATCACCCCCCTATGGATAGCTTGCACAGCATCCTCTATGCCCTGCCTCACATCATAGGCAGAGCTCACCCCCAGGATACCCACACCCCTAAAACTGCTCCCAGAGAAAGGAGGAGCCTCCATACCAGATCCAGAGCTGGAGCCTGACTTTTGGATGCCACCCTCCCAGCTCTCTCCAGCATCCTGTGGGCAGAGATCCAAGCCCTCCCCTGCCCAGCACACCACAGCCAAACATGGGGTGCCCCTCGGGAAGGGCTGGCAAAGGTACAGAGGCAGCAGGGAGGTGCCCCGGTGCCAGCCTCACTGCCAGGGAGCTATCTGGGAAGCGTGCACTGTGCTGGTCAGACCTGCACGGCATGGCAGTGCTGTGAGCCTTGGGGGCCACATGGCACAGCTCAGGGGCTGACCTGCACCCCATGGCACACACTGGGGTTTTAACCTCTCTGCTCAGCCTGCTCACGGGGTACAGGGTTCCAACTGCTCGCTCAGCCTGCACGCTTGGTCTGCACGCTTGGCCTGGCTCCATGCTCTGTCTCAGGCCCACCTGCGCCTCCAGCACAGGAGCGCTGACCACTCGCTCAGCTGGCAGCCTTGGTCTGCACGCTCGGCTGGGCTGGCACGCTCAGCCCTGCTCACCCGGCCTCAGCGTGCGGCCTGGGGACACGGTAGCTTGCTCAGCCTGCACGCTGGGCCTGCACACTTAGCATGGACGCCCGCCTGCTTGCTCAGTCTGCACGCTTGGCCTCCATGCAGGGCCTGCGCACAACTCGCGCAAGCATGTCTGGCAGCGTCCAGGCAGTGTGCAAGCAGTATGCAGGCAGCAAGCAGCAGGCGCCATCTAGTGCTCCCGTTCTCGGCTCATCGACCCCATTTCTGCCCTTTTCTCCCCCAAATGGGGCTGCCGTGTACTCCCCAGGAGCAAGGTGCAGCCGGCAGCTGGCCCGGCCCTGCTGTAGCAAGGCTGCCCGTGCAAGCTGCTCACCTTGCAGGAAGTGCCCAGCAGGCAGCCGTCTCGCTTCCAGGCCAGGCTCTGCAGCTGGTCCCCGTGGGCTTCCAGGGCTGCAGGAGAAGAGCAGGGTCAGTACCGGGATCAAGCAGAGCTGCTGCCACGGACAAGGCAGGAGCTACTGTTCTCCCACCCACAAGCACCAAACACTTCCCAGGGGAAGGGGTCTGAAGAGCTGGTGGCAGCCAGAACAGGGGCCAGGACTCACTGGGATGCTGCCGTGGCCACACAGGGAGCATCCCCAAGTCGCTGACAGCTCGATCCGAAGGGCAGAACACCTGGGAAAGCCACGGGGCAGTTACAGCCCTGCACTGCCGCCTAGCCTCCTCTCCCAGTTGGGTTAGCTGGGGTCCAGCATGGCATCCATGTTCATCACACAGGGACAGGGACTTGTTACCCCAGAGGATCCCAGCAAAGCTGCTACAGTCACCCTGGGCATTTCAGGAGTCTTTTACGCTGCCACAGAGTGTAGGGGAGCTGCAGTGTTCCCTGTCCAAAAACCCAACCGTGCTGCCTGTTTGGTGACACTGAGGTCTGGACTTGAGACCAGGCACAGCGCGGTGGAGATGCACGTTGCAGGAGGGAGCTGGTGGCACGGCCATGCCTACCTGTGAGTGGCTGCTGCTGCCCCACGTCCCAGATGGTGACTCGCTTCCCCGTGCCGCTGGCCAGGACGCCATCCGCTGTGGGGTGGAACTGCAGCATGTCCACCGGGCCCCCCAGTGGTCCCAGGGTCAGCCCCGCGCTGCCAGGCACATCCTGGCCACTCTTGGGCAGGCGCCACAGCTTCACCTGCAGCCCCAGGGAGAGGTGGTTCAGTCCTTGGGTGGGAGACAGCAGTGCTCAGCCTGGGCTTGCTGCTTTTGCAGGCTTTTGTCCATGAGGACACCAGGGGACCTCTCATCGCAACTTAGTGAGATCAGAGCTGCAGGTTTCCCAGGTGGGAGAGGACTGATCACTGGCTGACACCATCTGCACTGTCCCCCACAACCTGGGGACATCCCACACTGCTTCCCAAGGCTGGCACCCTCCACTCCAGTCTCCCCTTATTCCCATCGCACTGGCTCCATCTCCTCTGGGCTCTGCAGCGAATCCCAGAGACACACAGGGTGTCCCCTTGGGACCCCAGCACCAAGTACTCACCGTCTCATCAGCAGAGCCCGTTGCCAGCAGGAGCTGATCAAAGGGCGAGAAGTCAAAGTCCGTCACCACATCTGGAAGAAGGAGGGCAGAGATTCGGCCCCACATCACCCCTGCAGACAGCACGTCCACCCGCCTCTGCTCTTTCCCAGCCTGACTCTTTATAGACAAACACCTGCAGGCAGGTGTCAGGTCCAGCCCCACAGAGGCATTTCAGAGCAGCTCAGCTTTCCTGCAAGAACCTGAGCCCTTCACGTTGTCTGTCAGGGTCTTGCACCCCTTTCTGGAGTGGACAGGAGCCCTGAAGGGCAGCATCGCACAGTTGCATCTCCTCCTCCATCCCACTGCTACTCAGACTTGGCTCTCATTTTGGGACGCCCATGCCCAGGAGCACAGGGAAGCACGAGCAGCACCAGGGCATCTGTGCTGGCCTGGATGCCTGTGAGCAAGGCCATGGGCAGCCGGGGCCATGCTGGTAACAAGGCTCCCTTTGTAACGCCTGCGCTCGGTGCGCGGGCGGCAGGGATGCTCCTTGCGGCTCTGGCAGCAGGGCCCTGTGGGGAAAAAGGCTGGCACCATGAGCGGCAGCCCCTCGAATGCATTTGGCATGCTTGGGAAAGTAGGTCACTGTGTACTTTCCTGCTTCCAGGAGGCTGCGGAGAGACAGGCCCGGGAGGCAGGAAAAGCGAGCAGCTCGCTCTGCTGCCTTTGCCCTGGGAGGAGAAAAATCCCTCCCGCTTTGGAGGCGTTGCTCTGGCAGGGCCGGCTTCAAAGGGCTGCAAGCTAAATCTCATTAAGAAGCCATTAACGCTGCACTGGCTCCCCATGCACCCCTCCAGTGCTCCCTGGGAGCACTGGAGCTCACTCACCAGCACGGTGCAGCTTCCTGCGCCCAGTCCTGCGGCGCTGGGGCAGGGACAGAGCTGGGTGCAGGCCGGGCATGCTGTGCAGCCCTGCAGCCATGCCAGGGCTCTGCGTGCAGGAAGGCAGCACGGGGACCCATCTTGCCGCTCTGGTGCAATTATTGGGGGGGAAATGGGCGGTCAGTGCACCCCAGGCTGGCACGGCTGCTCTAACACCAGGAGAGGGGTGCCCCAGTCTCTCCAACACCCCATCCCCACACCCAGGGTGGAGGCACAGGCCTTGCCTCCGCAGCACGTGCACCTCTGCTCACATCAGAGCTGCTCAGGGCCACAGAGCCACTGATCCGGCCTGTTTCTGCTGGCACTGGAGCCAGGTACACTCATGGTGATGCCGTCCCCAGCTCCTCTGCCAGCCTGGCACTGGGTGTACTGGGAACTTTGGGGTGTGTCATGAACAACATGGGAATGGTGTGCTAGAGGAAGAGCATGAGCAAGTACTACATGTCCAGGCCTTGCTGCAGCTGGAGAGATGAAGAGACGGGGATCAATTTGCCTTCTTAGCAAAAGCCCAGCCTGGCAGAGCCCTGCAGGTCAGTGTGGCTTGTGCCTTGCACACACGGGAGACTGCCCAGAGGTGATGGTCTCTGGGGACCCCAGCAGCTCCCCGAGCCCCTTGCCTGTGAGGCAGCCCAACATGGCATCCCAGCCTGGGACTCAGCACGTGAGCCCCTCCCCGCACAGCCCACACTGGGCCAAATGTCTCCTGTGGAGGTGGCACTGCCTCCTTGGTGCCCCAGTGCAGAGCACAGTGGAAAAACAGGACAAGCTGGACAGGGGCCGGTAGACACTTGGCTCACCTGAGTGGCAGCAAAGCTGAGACACGGTCCTCTTGCCTCCATCCTCGCACTCCAGTGGCACGATGCCCAGCACACCTGCAGGAGGGGACACAGGAGCAGGTCACCAGCTGCCCGCCAGCCTGCCCATCGTCTGCATGGACATTTCCCAGGGACTCCACAGCCCACGGCACAGCAGCGGGGCACAAGCTTTGCAACGCAAGCCAAGAGGTGCAGGGCTGTCAGCAAATTCAGGGAACTCAGGGAAAGCCTCCTCCACTCACTCTTGGGCCTCCTGGGGTCCATGAGGCTGACCCACCACCCGACCTCACAGGGGCAAATCCATCCCACCCCTGCCCCCAGCCGTGCTCAGCACCCCTTCCCTCGTGTCTCACCTGCTGCCTCAGCATTGAAGGCGATCCAGCAGCAGCTGGCCTTCACATGGTTCCCGCAGGATGCGACCAAGCCTGCTCGGATACCCCCAATCCAGGCCTGGGATGAAGAAGGAAAACCCACATCAAGAGATGCCTCTGTTTTGGAGGGGCCATGGCCAGAGGGGAGACAACGAAGCATCGGCACAGCATCGCTGGAGACCCTCAGCCCCAATGGAGCTCCCTCTGCACAGGAATGGAGGACAGGAGCAGTCTGGCTTCCAGTGCTGCCTTTCCCCAAAACCGCCCCAGCCATAGGCTCTCCCAGGGCCAGGACAGCATCTCAGCTCTCCTCTTCCTCTGGGAAGGCTTAGAGGTCCTTGTGATAAGCTGATATTGGGGCATTTGCGATGGGACAAAGGCTCTTGGATGCAAAGCACCACAGGGTCTGGCTGTGGCTGACCAGAGCAGATAAACACCTCTGGCAATGTGCTTCCTGCATGGACACACAGCCAAGGAACTTAACCACAGCTTCAAAACCAAAATCCTGCTTCACAGTATTTCTCACCACTACTCCATGTCTGAGCACTGCATCTGTATGGCACTCGGGCACCCTGCATCAGCCCTGGGTGACACAGACACATGACCTCAAGTGGCCACCAGGACCAGGAGCTCCCTGGCACGCCCAGGGCCTAATCCAACCCTCAAGCAAAGGTGACGGTGTTTTACAGCTGTCACCATGCCTGTATGCCCACCAGTGGCCAGCAGCATCACAGAGTGCTGCAGGAGGTGACCAGAGCAGTTGGCACTTCACAAACAGGGCAGAGCCCTTTGCAGGGAAGTGAGCTGCACACGCAGCCCCAAAAGGACAGAGCCCCAGGTTTCCTCTCATTGCACAACTTCCTTTTCAGGCCTGACAGAGAGCAGAGGTTCCTGCAGCACTTCCTCTGGTCCTTGTCACAGCAGCCTGCTTGGTGGCAGACCTGATAACCCTTCTCCTGCCAGAGGAGGGTTCCTCTCCCTGCACCTGGTATGTGGGCAGGGGGCTGTAGTGCAGATGGGAACAGGTCTGGAGCATGAGTTTACATTGCACTTCCTGATCCGGCCAGGTCAAGTATCTGCCTTCTCCTCTATAAACAAGCTGCTCGGCTGGGGACACAAACAGCACTTCCCACTGTGACACCAGACATGGGTTTGAGGACCAGATGTCCACCTCCCACCACCCATCCACAGAGCCGGGTGATGTGGTCTCGCCTCCTGGGGACACGCTTCACACCTGGATGGGAAATGCCTTTTGGAAAGGCCACCTCCTGCAAACCGAGTGTGATGCCGCCTGTCAGTGGCAGTGGAAATGCTTCCTGCACACCAGGATGAGAGCACGCTGTCCCATCAGTGTGCCACAGAGCTCCCCTACCACGGGAACTGACACTGGGGCAGCGGTGATGGGGACATCCCTGCCTGGAGGATGCCGTATCTGCCATGGCCAGGTGTCCCAGCACCCACACTTCACAGACACACGCTCGCTGGACCAGCCATCACCCACAGCTCAGCTGCACCCTGAGGTTCACACCCAAATGCTTGGCTGGCTGAGATTTGGGTGACCTGCCACCTGTTCTGCACAGGTCCTGAGGCTGGCACGCCACGGGGATGGTGGCATGGTGGAGTCCGGGTACAATGGCAGTGGTCAGCATGTCCCCTCCTACAGTCAGAGCTCAGAAGACATTTCAGGTGCTCACTGGGTTCGCAGAGGTGTGTGAGCACAGCACAGAACAGCCTGGTGCAATTACAACTTGGCCAGGAAGTGACAGGGAAGCAGAATGCTGAAGTCCAAGGGCTGGGAAACTAACATTTTGGTGGCTTCAGGGCCCCTAGCAGCATCACCCACCCAGACCAGGCATGGTTAGGGCTGGATATTCATGGGGCAGAGGCTGGAGCTGGGCATCACATGGCTCCATGCTGCTCGGTGAGACCCACCAGACCTGCCCAGCCTCGGCAGGGCTGAGCTATGCAGCTCCTGGGCAGGATGAGGGAGCTCAGCAGCGTCCTGCAGGGCCTCAGCTTTCTCTTAGCCTGCAGAAGCGGGGTGGCAGGAATGGGCTCCAGCATTTCACACTTGGGGTGCACGCTTCCCTGGCCGGCACAGACAAGCACAGGCAAGGTACCAAGACGAGCTGGGAGAGCAGGCAGCATGACCCAGGGAGGAGAGGC
>NW_010166416.1:0-808 GCF_000695765.1 Mesitornis unicolor
CCTCCCCCTGCCGGCACGGAACGTACCCAACCGGCAGCTGCGTCACACGCGTCCGTCATTGCCTTGCCCCGCCCACCCCACCCCTCAACCTCTCCCCTCCCTCGGCTGGCTGAGGGCGGGCAGCGTTACCGGAGCGTCACCGAGCACCCGGGTGCGGGCAGAGAAACCTTTCCTAGGAGTGCAGCGAGCATACTGAACGCCTCGATTCACCTAAAGGCCTTTGCGAAGAGTAATTTTATGGTGAACATCTCGGTATAAAACGCATCACATAGGAAAAAAAAAAAGGGGGGGGGACAAATGAGCCATGAAGACCAATGACATCTTGGGGTGCATTAGGAGTGTTGCCAGCAGGTCGAGTGAGGTTCTCCTCTCCCTCTACTCTGCCCTGGTGAGGCCACATCTGGAGTACTGTGTCCTGTTCTGGGCTCCCCAGTTCATACTGCAGAGTCCAGCACAGAGCCACTAGGGTGATGAGGGGACCGCAGCACCCCTCACATGAGGAAAAGCTGAGAGGGCTGGGTCTGTTTAGCCTGGAGGAGCCTGAGAGGTGATCTCATTAATGCTTATAAATATTTACACAGCAGGTGTCAGGAGGATGAGACCAGACTTCTCTGTTGCACCCAGCAACCGTTCAGGAGGCAACGGTCACCAACTCGAGCACAGGAGGTTCAACTTAAACATACGGAAAAACGTATTTAATGTGAGAGTACCAGAGCACTGGAACAGGCTGCCCAGAGAAGTTGTGGAGTCTCCTCTGGAGACATTCAACCCTCCCCCGGATGTGTTCCTGGGTGATCTTCTCTGGGTG
>NW_010166417.1:0-451 GCF_000695765.1 Mesitornis unicolor
TCCCATTACATCATAGACTCATCAAAGAACCCCTTGGGCTTTCCAACTCCTTGCCAAAAGTCAGCTAAGACTGTCTCAGGATATCTTGTATCTCTATGTCCCTTGGGGCGGGCAAGCAGCATGCTGAAAGCTGAGAAAATATTTTACAGAAAAACAAGTTTTTCTGATGTGGCTCAGCTTTATGTATCAACTGTAGATATGTCAAGCACATCAAGGACAGGAAAGTTAAGCTCAGAGGAGTACCATGTATAGCCAGGAAAATGCCATGGCAATCACAGAGCTGGTTTTCTGGGCAAATATCGTCCTCAGCAGTTGCAGCAGGCTAAAAATTAAATAAATAGTTCCACTGCTGCTTCAGCTCAGTTTTAGGATGAAGTCCCTCTCTTAAACACTTTTGTGGCAATCAAGGATTTGAGGTGCCCTACATCCCAAAGGCTGCCAAATTGCAGTG
>NW_010166418.1:0-3653 GCF_000695765.1 Mesitornis unicolor
CCATTACCTATTAGGGTTTTACTGATTTTTTCCTAAGATTCTCATCTTGTTATGTTCCAAAGCACCACATCTTATAAAACTTATTTCAAGACCTTAGCCATGTTTCTATACCCTAATGCTTTAACAAATTACTTCCCACACACAATTTCTCACAACCTTATCAGCTACCATAAGGAAAACAACTCCATCCCAGCGTAAGCTATGATATCAACTTGTTTTCACAAAAGCAAACACTGCACTTAGATATCCAGCTCTGCTGAAACATTAAAAGGGAATTCTATAATTCAATCCGAGCAAAACCCAGACAAATATGTATTAAACCTGCATAATGATTAATTGTACATGAAAACAAAAATATTTACTCAATTTAAAATCTGGCTTTGTTTTAAAGTGGGGATCAATTCCTTGAAATAATTTCCCTTTTATACATTTTACTTAGGTAAATTTAGATATTTAAAATTAAAGAAGGAAAAAAACCACAGTAATATAATCTGTTATCTAACCTAACTGCTAAGTCTAGTGAAAATCCCAGCTTCGGTAGAACTGCTGATAGACCAGCTTTCATGTTGGACCAATGATTTCTGTATTCAAGTCAGAATTCCGTGAAATGTTTTTGAGCCTATGACTTAACACTACTGAACAAGGCCAGTAGAATTTCTGGCTTCTTTTACTTGAAAGATAACAGTAAAACAACTGAAACATTAAAGTAATGGTTTGATGCTTCTCTATATGATGCCAGACTTGAATGTATTGAATTTATTCTAATATTGTACTAAATCAGTTCTGAACAACTAAAGAAAGTTGCAATTTATGTTGCTCCGTAATAAAAAACTGGTTTGTTACTGAATATGCTTAAGTAGCTTTTATGATGGCTATTGTATTGAGATAGTAAGCCTCTAAAGCAGGTGAAGTCTGCTTTCAAATGCAAGTGCATAGCTCCTATTGAAGCCAAGTCAGCCCCTCAAGATCAAATAGGGTTTTAGTTTTTTAAGAATGGGATAGATTAGTGGCAAAGTAATCCAAGGATTGCACAATTCCAACAATTGAAAGTAGTCCTCAAGTCTGAGAAAGGACATGGTTAGAAGTGAGTCATCTTCAGGAGTATGTTTTTTAGATCTTGACAAAAAAATTGAAGGAAGAAAGCAACATTCTACATCAAAATTAATTTTAGCTTTTAAAATACTTTTAAAAACATTATAAAATATGTTCTTCTATCACTATTTGATTTAATATTGTGTCTAAAAGCCTCTGGCATAAATACCGCTGTTGTGCTCGGTACTGTACAAGCATAGAGCCAAGAGGTGGTCTCTGCCCCAAAGTGTGAACTACAAGTGTATGAAACAGGACAACAACTCAATACACATGGAGTTGAGGAGACATAAAATCAGTAAGACCAACTGGCATCTTTCTGGGCTGGAAGAGGCTAGCACATCAGACTCCTGAACCAGTACTGCCCAGTTTTGCTGATAGGAGAGAGATACTGAGGGGAGCAGGGAGAGTTGGAGACGGCTTTGCAGATATCTGGGGCACATTGGGGAGCCTGGGAGAACAGAGATATTTCCTTTAAAAGCTAAGAAGTGACTAATGAAAACTGGCACCACCACCTATTCAGGGAAATATCTGTGTCTCAGTGCAAAGATGAGAGCTAAGAAAAAAATAGGGCATGTGAGAAACTGTGTGGGAGGTAATTTGTTAAAGCATTAGGGTATGGAAACATGGCTAAGGTTTTGAAATAAGTTTCATAAGATGTGGTGCTTTGGAACATAACAGGATGTGAATTTTATGAAAATCAGTAAAACCCTAATTGATAATGGGGTACTGTGAAAAGCGAAAGAATTTGCATTATATATAGAAAGGGTGGGGGGAATTGAAATGAAGATTTGAACTTCTAAGGTATTTGCTAAAATTGTAAAAAACTGCTATGTCTGCTAAAGCCTGCGGAGACAGCTACATTTGCAGACAGAGATAAATCTCAAAGGCAGAAAGGAATGCGCCTCAAAGCTAGAGAAGCAGAAGATAAGGATACTTATCCTTGAAGATAAGGAACTAACGAGCTGACACAGCTGCGAGAAACCGGCTTAACCACATCTAGTTACACAAAGACAATAAAGGTCAAAGCGGTACTAAAACTCATCAGCTTTTTTCTCTGGAAGTCTCTTTGTGAGGTTACTACAAGGCATGCCTTTGTACATTAGCTGCCTGTCACATTATTAAGACAAGAAGAAATTTTCTGGGTGGTGTCACCTCAAAGCAAATATGCACTGATATTTTAGAAAAGAATGAGAAAGACCAGTGTGTATGTATATACGTGTGGAGAGTGGGTCTGAGCATGCACTGGTGGCAGGCAATGTTGGCTCAATTCCAATACCTATAAATTGGTTCTCATATTACCTGCTCTACCTGTATATGAACAGTCCAAGGGAGCTGGAACATAGAATCATAGAAACATAGAAACATAGAATCATAGAATCATAGAAACATAGAAACATAAAGAGAAGATGGACTGTCTTTCTTGCAACCAGCATCTCCACCACCACAGCAGTAAGTCAGAGGTCTGCAGAGGACCTCTTGCATACCTCCTGTATGGGCTTTTTATAGGAGGGAGAGGCATGTGCCTTTAGAGAAAACAAACCCTATAATGATGATAAAGAATATCTGATCAACAATTTATTGGTTAGGATACATTTGCAGATAAAAAGTACCATGAGACTGAAAGGCCTACTTTAGCCTTGTATTTACTTCCAATTTCCTCACTTACTACATATTAAGTACCTGTTTGGAAACTTCTCAGCTTTTTCTGAGTTGTTTGTCATTCCCTAGAACAGTACTGCACCTTTGTTTACTATCCATTCTTGTTTCCCAACTGTCTTTTACTGCTAGGGCAGAAGGAAAAGGATGCATCACATGAGAGCACACCACTAAGATGAAAAAACAAAGGCTAGTGGTCATTCAAATAACCTATGGAAAGTCTCAGGTCTAGGCCTGGTCCGTCTATTTAACCATAAGCTTATATATATATATATATATATATACTCAGGGCCTCTTATACTACTAGCACTCCAGTATCTTGTGCAACCTCCACTCATCGGGACAGACCTTGTGCCTGATGTGAAATACTCTGCCAGTAGAAAAGGTCAGATACCATCTGAGACATAGCATTGTCCAGCTCTGTTGCACAGGCATGGTGGGAAAAAAAAGGCCAAATTCATGCTGCATGTTGTGTTTTTCAGAGAGCATGGAAATACAGCATGTGGATAACACATGGTTTGAGTTAAAAATTTTAGTGTCTGAAATAGTTTAGCATCTTGGTTCTTCTGGCCAAACATTTCTGTCTGTCATGAGAAGCAGACTGAAGTAAACTGGAGAATTTAAGTGGAGATGGTGGTTTGCCTGGCCCAGCATTCAATAAAACATGCAGATGGGTTGTACAGAGAATAATTTATCTTTTTTTCTTTCCTTCAGGCCCAGCATAAGACCAGATGCTAATTAAGGATAGGTAAGGAGCAAGGAGCTACTGAATAAACTCAAGTGGAAGAAGTTTATAGAACATGGAAGAAGGGGCTGACCACTTGGGAGGAATACAAGAATGTTTTCAGAGTCTGTAGGGATGCAATGAGGAAAGCTAATGCCTCCTTAGAATTAAACCTGACAAG
>NW_010166419.1:0-5103 GCF_000695765.1 Mesitornis unicolor
AACCGAGTGATTCTGTGATTCTGTGACTTCTCTTGGCTCACCACCACTCATCCCCTTGATGTTGCAGCCCCTTAGACGGGTAAATCAACTGCCACACACAAATAACATCTTTTAAACCAGCAAAGTTAGGAAAAGCTTGTATCCGGTTACGTTTTGCTGGGTGAGGAGTTAGAGACCATTGTCGCCTTCATCATCAGGTTGAAGAGGAAGTGTATTAAGCAGCAGGGAGTGAAGGTGTTTTCAGGCAAATGTTTTGGGAATGCTTTGTTGATACTGGGAATGGATCAGGGGTTTTTTTTGCTCCGTCCTCATTTAGTCTCCTGAAATCTAGTAAAAGCTCGCAGCAGGCGAGAGCAGAAAGTGTGTCCAAAAAAGCAGTATATTGTTCTCTCGACGGCACCAAAGAGCCCCTTAATTTCTAAAAAAACAAAAGGCAAAATCCAAACCCCACTATTTCATCTTTTCATGCAGTTTTTTTCCCAAATGAAAGACAAACAGAAGAAAACACCTATAAGCAGAGTCTTGTCAACCTTCAACCATTTTTTAAAAGCTCAACGCAGAATCCAAGGGGAGAGAAAGGAACTAGGGCAAGCTGGCGCTGATGAAAACACTGTGATGCTCACATACAGTTTCTCTTTAAAAAGCTGCCAGGGCTGGAGCAGTCACATGGCAAAATGGTGCATGCCTGGGTCTGTGCGTGCCTGTTAAATAAGCCATGAAGCTCTTTGGCTGAACTAGCATGTGTGTCATGTGATGCAGGGGTTGCCATGGCAAGCACATATGCAGTTCTTGATCTGCTTCATCACAGGCACAGCAGAATTCAAATTAACAATGCAGGAGTATGATTTCCTAGGGAAAAAAACCAAGCCAAACAACAAAACGCAACTACTGTGCTCTGCTTAGCCAAGCAGTCGGGATGTAAAGCTGAAACGAGTAAAATTATCTGGTAAATGGTATTTGTGATATGCTGATTAAAAACTTTTAATCTCAGAACAACAGCCGTGTAAACAAACACTATCAGTCCAGACCTTGCAAGCAGCTGTACATCTCGCATATGTCGTGGTGCATGCATTGCTGTATGCTTTTCCATTTAAATACACATTTCTCTATTTCTGCTTCAGCCCTCAAAACACAGACAAAACTAGTTAAGAGAGGAACAGGGGACAACTGTTCCAGTGAAATAACAAAAAAAAGCAAGTCAAACCAACTCTAAAATTCAGTCATAGCCTGTGGGTTACTGCATTAAAAAAGCGGACTCAACACATGAGATTCCTGTGAAAGACGTGCCGCATTAAAAAAGCAGACTCAACACATGAGATTCCTGTGAAAGACGTTCCCGACACTGAAGTAGAGTCAAAACTCATCAGAGTTTTAACATCTAGTACCAAAATTCATCCACTTGCTAATACAGCAGGCTGATGAAGACCTGCATCATACGAGCTGTCGTTCCTAACTCAGTGACAGGACATGGCTGGGCCTCTTGCAACCCAAAGCCATGTTTATAGAGACGATTCTTGTTCTGCAGAGCAGCCCTAGGGCTGTTTTACCTGTCTGAGGTCCGTTGCCATGAGGCACACCGTTCCTGTACATTTACGGACCTCACTATAGTGCCAGGATCTACCATGAAATGCTCAAAGACCCTTGGTATACCTTCAGCATTTAATACATGTTCAGGTGATCTTCATTTGTGCTGCTGCTCCAAGAGAAGATACCCAAGTCCTGAAATAATTTCCAGTACTACATAAGAAACGATCTTTAACCAAAAAATTACAAGGAGCCTAACCATATAAAGTAAGTGCCCAAGCCTCTGAGTCATTACAGAAAAGCAGGCGGACCTCAATGCAATTGGAATTTTTAATAAAAGTTAACCCTTTGTCTCCATTCTTTTTGTAAAAGTGCTTGAAAAGAGATTACCTGTATTGAAAGTGATTCTCTCAGTGTTTCCTTCCAGCAAGAAAACCAAATAAAAATTAAATTTGAGGTAAAGCCAACTGGATTCTCCCCACCCCCAGAGCGACTTCCAAACTCTTCCATCACTTACATGGGGCTCATCTCAAAACCCACGGTACCATTCATGCCTGCAATTACTACCAGCGTAGGGCATCTGGAAGCACAGAGCTCTCCCCTAGCACATAAAGAGCAAGATGTAGATTTTTTTAGAAGAGACCGTGCTTGGGCTTCATGGGTTAATGTCAGATCCTTCTCCTTTTTAACCTTATGCTTCTTACTCTACCTTACATTCTTCATGTCCCCATACACACCTCACTTCCACTGTGTATCATAGATTTTTCTCCAATACTTGCTCATTTAAAAAAAAAAGAATCAGAATACTAAAAGACACTCCAGGATGTCCTCTCCATTAGAGTAGGCTGCATTTTGTGCTGATTGTTATTTTAAATCAGATGTCCGCAAAATTGAAGAGCTGCATCACTACTGACCCAACCAAGATGTTTCTCCCAAACAAGATTGCTTTAAGAGATTATATGGATTTTTACTGAAACTACCTTGAGTCTCTCTGGTTATGGCAGATGAATATCAGAATCTAACCACTAAATTATTGGATGCAGTTTCAAGATGCAAATAACTGATGCTGTCGTGGTACTCAGTTTTGTTTATCACAAAATTGCTGACATCTCTCCCGAGTTAATCTCATTGCCAAAAGTTAGAACAATGAGGTCACTAGTCAGAGCTCCTACTAATGTGATTTTGGTGTTAGCAGGCTAATTTTTAATTAGCCTCTCTTTGTTTACTAATTCGGAGTTGCACATTGTGGAGGGCTGCAGGACTGGCTCATGTCAGAGTTACAAAGCTGAGCGTAAGAGAAATAACTTCTCACATTCCCCCATACCTCTTTCAGCCCCGGGCTTTCTGCAGACAGAAGGAATTTGCTTCTCCATAGCTGCATGCAGAGAAGAAAAACAAGCTTTACGTTTAATTATAGAAGATTATTCTCTAGATGGGCTACATTTTTAAACAATCTCTTTTGCAATACTAAAGGACTCAGCAGTTTCCTTTTGTCTTTAAAGATTCAATTAAAAGTATGTTTCAGAAATTAAATTACAGCATGAAATTAGCTAAGGGTATGAAATACTGCATTTGCCCTAGCATTCAGGGAAAGGCTGTACAAAGCAATTCACTTAATGGCTCCTAACATGTGATCTCAACTTAATAACTAAAGTGCCCTCAGCTAGCAGAGGATCTACTGGAGAGATACGCCCTGTATAATCCACCGAAAGGAGAAATGGATTAAACTCAGGTAAATCGTATTAATTTATGGCAAACCCTACAGTTATTCTCATTTTTGATCTTTTAAAGTGTTACAGTTTTGCCAAGCAGCACGCTTGTTGGCAGGAATATTTCTGTGAGTTTTAGGGCTGCAGCCCTCTCAATCTTAGCACGTTCCAGAAGCATCTGCCGGAATCTGTTGGAAGCGTTTGTTTCTCTCTAGCTTTCAGCATACACTGCTGGATGTAATTCATCACAACCACTGGGGATACACTTCAGTTTATTCTTCGCTGTACTAATATAGGGAAGGAAATGAGCAGTCCCCTAACTCTTCAGCTGTTCCTTTAGTCACCTGTTGGGTACAATTTCAGCTCACGCTGTGAGCTGTCTTTGCGCTGCCTGCATGCACTGGGTCCATGTTTCAGAAGAATCTAATTTCCATTTGGGGTCCTTAGGTGCCGTGCAATAAAGAATAAAATAAAAAGCAATTCCACTTACGACTGCTTTCTGTGGGACCAAACCAGCTCACTCTGCTCATCCACAGGCTGCTGGCAGCTCACACAGGGAACCACAGCGCTCACACCCAGCAGCGCGCAGGCACTGCCAACACCCAGCTGAGAGGGGCTCTGCCCAGGGCTGCGCCATGCCCACCCCTCACCGGCTCTGCCACAGCTGCTGACTCTGTAAGGCTGACGAAGGCACTGTGCTGAGAACACACTCCACATGGGGGGGGTTTTTTGCTGGTGGTTTGTTTTTTTTTTCTGTAATATTTTTAAACTGACTTCACTTACAATTACACGTCAAATTAGAGTGAAAAGCCAGAAGGAGAAATAAAGAGAGTCTCAAATTAACTATAAAACCTACAGCTACTAATGTCTCTGCAATCCATTTCTTCTCTAATCTCTCCTTACTCTCATTTTAATCCAATTGCATAAAAATCGAATCAGTGCGCATGCACATTCCCATTTTCATAGAAATTTTAGTCACTGATCTAGCATAATTCGGCAACAAGATGCCCATCACCAGATGCTTCTGTTGTCGAGGTGATCTGTCCTGACATTCTCTGCTTTCAGGGTTATACCCAAGAGCAGAATCTCTTCTTTAGGCTTAGAAAATTAACATCCCGACTAAATTATCGAGCACCATGCTTTGTTTGTGCTTTCCTATGGAGGAAAAGAAATAAATAATAGCATGCATAACCTGTCAGGGGGTGCTGAGAAAACCACGCAAAGGGATCAAATGCCTGCCAGGTGGGTGGGGCATGAAGCAATCTTCATTATTACTAACAACAGCAAAACACAGCTGGGATTTATGGTCCTGCAAAGAGCAATGCAATGAGCTGCTTCACTCAAAAAACATGTTTGTTTTTCTTCAACTTTATGAACAGGTATTGTTAAACGATGGGTTTTCCTGAAGGCCCAGGGAGATTCACTCATACTATTCTAATGCTAGCGCAGATCTTCCCTTCTCCTGGGTTTCAGACTGGGGCTGTGTGCTCCTAGTGCTTTACAGACAGTTTAGTCAGAATTTCCAAAGTGTACATGGCTGAACATGCATGTGTGCACATGCAGAAGTGTGGCTAGCTGCAATTTGCTACTTATGGGTCATGAGACTGCTGTCTGCATAGCTTCTGAGCAAGTGCCTGTCCTTCAGGTTGTAACACAAGGTCTTAATTTTGGTCACAGGCAATTACAACATTTATCAGCTGTCAGAACTTCAGCATGGAGCACTTTTTTGGTTACTGGAAGCTCTGATTGGTGCTTCAATTCTGCCAGCAGACCTGGGCTAGACTTTAATAATGTTACATGGAATATTAATTGTGCTGTTTTACTGAATGTGTTCCTCCATTAATGAATCACAGAATCACAGAATCACAGA
>NW_010166420.1:0-271 GCF_000695765.1 Mesitornis unicolor
CGCGGCGGCCGCCCGGAGCGTCTCTTCTCTGTCCCGGGCAGCGCTGCGGGGGTAAAACGGCCCGTCTGGGAATGAAGGGATCACACCTCTCCCCTCCCCCCCCAAACTTCCCTCCAGCAGGAAGCTCTCCTCCGCCTGATTAAATATATATGCAGCTAATGCTCTAAAACAAATATTGAAGTTAAGATGTAATTAAGGCTGTAGAACATCCCCGCGCAATAAAACCGGTGCCGGACAGGATCTATCGCTGCGTTGTGTTTTGAAGGAGCTC
>NW_010166421.1:0-15115 GCF_000695765.1 Mesitornis unicolor
GGGGAACACCACTTGTGACTGGTCACAACTCCATTCACCACAACTCTCTGCACTTGGCCATCCAGGCAGTTTTTGACCCAGCAAAGTGTATGCCCATCCAAGCCATGCCCAGCCAGCGTCTCCAGGAGGATGCTGTTTTATGACTCTTAATTGTTTTAGTGGAATGATGGGGGCAGTCAGATCAATCCTATTTTTTAGAGAAAGGTTGATTGTTTATTTGAGCACAGTTCCTATTTCAACTTTCTTGTTATTGGTAACATAGTCCCTGATTAATTATGAGCACTGTAATGCTGCATACATGTAATCCATCTCAAAGTCGGTAAATATAATTTCTTCAGATTACAAAGAGGATAATTAAATTCTCTAAAGAATATTGGTCTTTGAACAAAGTCACAGAACAGGGTTTGAAATGCAAACCTATTTCTCCTGTCCACTCAACCGTCAGCTTACAGAGGTGCAGCAGAACGCAGTCTGATATGCTCCAGAAAACTTGAAGTTGCATTTGCCTCTGCTTTTGAAACAGGTTGTACCTTCATGCAGCTGTTAGTGCTGGGGAATGCCAAAAAGACAGAGTTCCAAAGCATTAGAAATAACAATCGTAAAGTTCAAAAGCTTTGAAACAGGACCAGCACGTAGCTGCATAATAGGAAACAGCTATTCCAAGTGTGTTTTGTTCTGTTTGCATGACATTCATCTTGGAATATATTTACAAAGTAGTTAATTATACTTTGCTGAACAGGTGTATTTTGCCACTTGATGTAAGACTCTGTCCAAACATAGTCTGTGCAGCCAAAAATCACCTATTTCCTGGTGACTGACGAGAAAACATTACCAATGAAGAACCGAGGTTCAGCTCAAGTTCCCTCTCCATATTCCCTCAGGATTCTTGCTACAAGGCTTCTCAGCCTATACATAATTTTTGCTTTAAAGAGCAACACCCATTTCTTTTATAATAAGCCATCTGCTCAGTGCACTAGCAAAATCCATGCAACAACTTTGCAGCAGCACCAACACCTGCTAATAGGGGATGGTGTTTCAGGCAGATACTGCCAGCCTGTCACAGCTTCTTATCTCCCATCTCTCTAAGCTTCAGAGCACTGCCTGGGATTATCTCCTGGAAATCAAACGCCCAGCAAGATGGCTTGTTATTTTTTTTTTATACATCAGCAAGCATGTGCTTAATTGAGTTCATTGCTGCTGTAATCATTGTTTATTATACAGATCAATGTGAATTTACAAGGTGTAGCAGTATGATATTGACACAACGTAGCGTTTCATATACAATAACTTTTTATAGTCCTCATCACTCCAAACACAGTCTGGGTGAAATTCGGTACTGATGTAAGCAGATACTGTAACACCAAGGGTATCCGTAGACTACAATCAATTACACTCAAGCTTAATGGGGCCCCTTTGGTTCAGGCATGTTTTTGAACAGCTTTAAGACATAAGCACTTCTATTTTTAACTACACAAAAATATCATTTCAGAGTGTCTTTATCTGTTTGGTAATCAAAGCTTGGAGGTTCTTTTTCAAATAATCTCTTCAACTTCCCATCTGTTGTCTGCCCCCGTTTAAGAAAAAGGGAGTCCCAGAACTTCAGCAGTTTGGGGAGGCATTTCTTTTTGTTGAGCAGCCATCAAGCCAGTAAACAAACAAAAAATATATTTCCAATGTATGAAGGCTGTAAGATCAAGTGAGGCATAAGTTGAAGGAAAGTGGAAATTCATATCTGCTGGTCAACTAAGTTAATATGGTCACCCACTTCTGGTTGTCATAAGCAAAACTTTTATTCACTTGACAGTGCTGCACAAGAAGTACTCTCACAACATTCCCATCAGGTAAATATTATGCATCTCCATTAAGGAAATGGATACAGAGTAAAATTTATTCCAATGTGGTTGGTTCAATGTCACATCAGCAATGAATTTGTGCCTATCAGATAAGTACATTGTCAAAAGGCACAGGAGATAATGAGCTGTAATATGTGCAAGGTTGAGAAAATCTATTTTCAGCATTCATCTGATTTACTCAACACTTTGTACACTGCTTGGAACATGACCTGTGGAGTCCCTGGCAGAACAAAGTGCACAAATTCCCCCAGATCCCATTTGTGTGCTCAATAGATTAGATGAGACCATCTTACAAAATTTAGCATATTTACGATTTATCAACTTATAGCCTAGTGATGTTTCCTAATAAATACAGTTTTAAATCAATTCTTTTTTGTACAATATCTTCAGAATTTGTGTTCTGCAGAGTTTTCCTACAGTACAGTTAACTAGCAAATCTGTTTCTGACATCTTGGGTTTAGATACAAGTCTTCATATTAGCTAAACTATGGAGAACTTCATACTACAGAAATACAATTTTTTTCATATGAAAGGGACTACTGAAGAATTGATCTTAAATATAATAGAACTGTATGCAAAATATTAATCTGAAGTTTGGATTTCATTAAGATGCACCATTAAAACATTGAAATGTGTTAGTTTTCACTGTTTCTACACACAAGTTTCTCAAAACATCCTAGGTGATATAAGAACCTCTTTATTTGGGCCTACCATTGCACCTCAAAGCAGTTTCCAGCTGCATGGGTAACAGTTTTTGGGTTGCTGGGGAAAGCAATTTTCTTTTATCAGCTGTAAAGTAATTTTGCAATGGTGACAAATGCTTTTTAATGACAATGACAGGACGATAGAATTCTTTTAGATTTTTATTTTCTAGTATACACGCTTTGATTTTTCACCTATAAAACAGAAATAACACTTATAGCCTTCCTCACAAAGGCAAGTTCAATGTATCCGTACCATGTGGTACACTGATAAAATACTTCCATATTCATAGTCATTTCATTGCTAAGTAGATGTTTGCGAGAAGGCAACATAGTGAAACAAAAACAGAATCAATGTTGCCTTCTCTAGTGCAGCGAGAGAGAGATTTCATGAACAGTGGAAAAAATCTTCCCAATATCAGTACTGCAAGATACACTGGGCTGCATGCAAAATGAAAAAGCATGTAACTACGTGTACTGAATCCTGCCCCATCAGGGCTGACTTGCCTCTACATACACTCAGGTGCTCAGGTGCCTCCATGCTGTAATTCAGTTTCCTGGAGCGCCTGTTAGGCTGGCAGGGTGGGCAGCATGAAGTCAGCACACCTCACTTCTCACCCACTCAAATTGGGATGTTGCAGCAGAGGATGCAAGAGTGATAGAAGTGGCAAGATATTTCTGCAGAGAGAAAGTGCAAGTTATTGTAGTGGGGACAAGGACTAGCTATTTGCATTTTTAGGAATGCTTAAGTCTAGAACTATAAAAGCCGCTTCTGCAACGCATAGTAAATCCTACCAAATCCAAGCTTGTGCCATACAGCAGTAAGTAATGCAGGAGCAGAATCTGTTCAGATGGGACAGCTCTGCGTGCAAGAAATACAGAACATAGGAAGGCACTGAACGAAAGCACTCACTGGATCTGGGCTACGGGCAGCAGTCTGAGACCTGCAAATTAAATGAACCTTTAAGAGTTCAGATTTATATTACAAAGATGCAAGGTGTCAGGAGACAGCAAGAGCAAGGCTGTTTGCTAAGAGAACCTGAGCCAAGAGAGATCCAACAGCCATGGGCATCAGCCCCACAGTACCCAAGGCAGGTAAGCAAGCCAGACCTGGATATGGTGGATAGACCCAACTGAAAGCCCATACCATAAAGCAGTACCATAGGGATGAGGCATGTCTGAGGCCAAGCCAGGATATCAATCCGTAGATAAGGTCCAACAATTGCCAAGCAGATCCATGGTGATGAGCCAGGGCTAACGCCAAGCTAGGAAGCTACCCCACAGGCTGGGGGTGAGGACCAACAGGGCTCATGGCCAGGCTATGATTGTACAGGAGATCATCACTCCTCTAGGGTAAGTCTAACAAGAGTGGAGGGCTCAGAGCTGAACTGAAATAGAGCCTGTGGATGGGGAGGAGGGTCCAGGTGAGGCTGGTCAGGGCCATTAAGACTTATTTATTAGTACCCTCAGTGCCCTGCTACAACAGATTTTAGAGGAACTTGGAATTTGTGCATTTTTTTCCTTTGGAATTCTGTAGTACAGATTGTAGGATTTTTCATTTTGTGTTATCTTTTGCAAGGAACTTTTAAACTGCATATCTCATATGATCTTAATATTTGTCTGGATAGGTATGTGAGATTTAATTTAGACTGTAGAAGGAACTTTGCTGTTAAGCAATAGAGTTTTGCTTACCTAATCCTTTCAATCAAATCTTGCTTACTCTTTACAACAGGAATTTCTGGTTCTAGAAAAGATAAACAATATAGGGGTTAACTCACAGGAGAACTAAGAATACCCTAACATAGGTAATATTGTCTACAGGCTGACTAATGTCTATTTGCTCTTGTCCTATTTTTAGAGATTGAAAATGTGTCTTTATTATGTAGCATTCAGCAACAGGAACTATTAACAGAGATTATAAAATAAACCGAAATGTGGGGAGCGAAGACTCGTGGAATAGCACACTATGAAATGATCTCACTGAGTTTATGTGGATTTCCAATGCAAAAAATAGCTCATGTCTTGAAAGCTGTTTTATTCCTCTTTAAGGAAATGAGTAGGATGCAAATGTAGAAAGGATAGTCTGATAATAACCCTCATTTTTTTAAAGCATCATGTTTCTGTTGAAAAATAGAAGAGTTTTTCAGCTGATGATCCAGAGCAGACAGTGGCAGATTACGGGTTTGCTGCTCTCCAAGTCACATCCCACCCTGCGTTGGACTAAAAGTCTATGGTAGAAAAGAAATGACTCAGCACAACTTCACACTTTATAAAAAGTGCACTGGAATCAGCAGGTCCATGAAGACTTGATGAGGTTTTACCATTCCAAGTTCCATCCACAGTTACACAGTTACAGATTCAATTTAATTGTTCTGCATTTTTCCCTGTTTTGACTCAGTTATGTATTCTGGTTACTTTGCTCTCATTTGAAAGACTAAATAAGACTTAAGATTATATGAATTTGGATTACGTAAACAAGAATTGCTTTAAATTCCTTTTTCTCTCTCAGAAAAATGAATGGAAGAGTGACATACACAGGAGTCAGACCAAAGTTCCAAATAACTTGATATTCATTTGTGAGATTCAGTTAGTCTAATAAAGTTACTTCTTCAGACTTTTTTCATAATTTAATCACAAACCCACAGGTTTTATATATGAAATAATAAGACATTGTGCCATGAATTTTGCATAGCTAAAGTTTAAGAAGTGTATTTTTATATCAAGTACCAGTTATAGAGCTACAATGATAAGAAGAACTAAGTGGAGATTTCAATCTTAAATATTACAGTCATAAAATGGAGCCCAAAGTTAACTTGTCCATGTATGACCAAGTTCACCTGTCTATGTATCTCCCACAGATAGCAATTATTTTATAGACAGAAATGAAAAGGAGGGATATATAGGAAGAATATCATGTTTTAAATCTGGAGAAGTAGTAGTGTAATAACTTATATAGCAGTAACACTAATTATTTTCTGAAGCAACTCATTGTAATGAAACACTGTCAGGGGGAGAGACAGACTAGATAAACTTTTAATCTCATTTTTAAAACATTATCTGATAAAAACCAACACCTTGAATTCTAAAATATCAGGGACACAGAACTGCCAGATTGGTTTTTTTTTTAATTCTTCAGAATTGTGTATAGGAAAGAACCTGCTGGTTCATATCAGTAAGAATAAGCTTTGAAATATTTATCCGATAGCTAATATTTAACCCCTCTATTTATCATGTCTTATTGGCAACTCATATGGCAAAGGGTAACATTTTCACTCTCTTGAATTCCCCCAGTATTTTTAAATTAGCTTTCTAATAGTTTTTTCACCTTTCAAAAGTTGTTGCCTCAAAAGGCACAATAAGAACACTATCAAAATAAAATGATAAGCAGAGTTGTCACTTTTGTATCGTCAAAGTCTTTTTTCTCATATTCCTCTTTCATTATATATAAATATTTAATCAGTAAATATTTGTGTCACAACAGAAAGATACAGAGAACAAGAAAAAAAAAGCTGTGCCAGAAAACATGTTTATTTTTCCCATATATTACAAATTAAAATAGACCATAAAAGCATGAAGTGTTCCAAAAGAAATGTGCAAAATAAGTCTCTGCAAAGGCATAGGTCTCCTCATACAAGTATGGATACACAGGATCTCTCCCTTCCAAAATGACCTAGTTTTTCCTCAAGGTTCCTAGATTTTTGAGACCACATGTTGTTCCACTGGTGTTTACAGGGGTTGTCCTAAGCAACTAGATAAACCAGAGGGATTTAAAGGGGCCTGAGCTATAGTCTCTAAAATGACAAAGCCAAAAGGAACTTTGCAGAGCACCCTGCCACAGCCTGGGGTAGGAGGATCCTTCAAATTCTTCACGATTATTTGTAGCAAAAAACCAAAAGACTGCTACAATTATACTTTACATAAACATGATGATTTTTTTGTTTTGGTTCAGGTTGTGGATTGTATTTTTGTGATTATTATAGCTAATATTAACATATTTCTTTATGATCTCAGGGATTTTTATGTCCAAGAAGTGACAGTGACAACATTATTGAGTGATTCTGATTTATTATTTCAATTATGGTAGAAAACAGAGACCCCATTCAAAATTAGGACCTTGTTGTGGTGCAGCTGTCCAAACATATAGTAGAAGACTGTGTCCAGACCAGAGGTCTGCAAATTATTCCACTCAGAGCCATCAGGGAGTGAGCAGAGAGCTCCACACACGGAGCTGACACACAGGGCAAGGACAGAGCTGGACCGCACGCGCATTGCCGAGATTGTAACAAAATCACAGGTTCTACCCACCATAAGCAACACTTTTTGTCTCCAAACAAAATACATTACCATGCCTACTATTTTCTATCTTAAAAGACCATATTGCATATTTTCCTGTTGAATGAGGAAAAGTTCTACAAGTTCTCTTCCATCATGATTTTATCTGTTATCCTTTCTCTGCACGTGTATGTGCTCCAATTCTGGCTTCATTTTTCTCTCCCTTTACCATTTTCAAATGCTCTTCTCTTCTGTCCTGCACTATTTTTGTTCATTTACCAGTTACCACACTCTCCTCTCCTCAGCAGGGTGCCCTCCATGAGGGGTTCTGCTGCTCTCCCTGTGCCTCCTCCAGCCTTTCTTATCTCTCCTCCCTTGAAATCCCAGCTGCCGTGGGACTGCCACTCTCCAACACCAGTGAAACTTTCAGAAGCCTCTGACTTCATCTGTTTGTCTCACCCTGAGACACAGAGATGAGAAAAGCACTGCAGAACTGATAAGTATTGGCATGGATTTTATTATTACTATTTGCAAGTTAAAGGAATATTATACAAACAATTTAGCTCCCCCTTCAAACAGGTAGCAGATAGACAGGAAAAATCCCTTCTCTATCCTCAATAGGGAAAGTGCTTTTAAGCAAAGGACAACAATGTAACCTGCATTTATCATGCCTAAGAAAATTCTAGGAATAAAATATTTACCCAGGAGGACCATTTCTAACATGCCTTTTGCGCCCATTCAGTATATTGTCCTATGCTAACTTTGAGGGAATGGATATAGCTAATTAGACTCTCATCTCTGCAATAAATTGATGGAGTATTATTGAAGAAATGAAAGAGAGCATGTAACCAAAGCATTTTCTTTAAGATAGTTTATGAGAAGTAACAGCTGCAAAAATAGAAAACCAATGGAACACCCTGATGCCACTGATGGCAAAACTTCGTTTGCATATCAAGAAAGCAGGATTTCATTTGTCCCTTCACAAAAATACTTTTCTCCACAGTGATGTCTTTTATGGCCTTTTCCCCTAAGTCTGAGTGTGCTCAGGAGATTAGAAATCTCAACTGTGGTCTGTCTTTTCAGTAATGACTGGGTAGGACCCCAGCTGATTTAGACATGCCCACATCTTTATGTTCAACTCCCTTAGTGCAAACAAGGTCTAATATCCCAAATATTTAGATGAAGCAAGGGATGCTAAACACCACCAAAGTGTGCTGCTGAATTTCATTAGCTTTCTGAACTCTTTTTAGCAATATAAAGAAGCAAAACTAGGGGGAACAAAAGAAAATTATGTTTAAATCAGAGGATAATTTTTATTGAGATAAAATGTAGACAAAAGGGAAGGTTTCTGAGAAGAAATAGCAAAGGACAAAAAAAGCAGCTGTCTCCAGTGATCTACACATAAAATCCTTGAGTTAAAATGTTGCACCTGGATGTAACATAAGGATGTACCAGGGTCAGATTCTGTATACTTATACATTCTCTATTAGAGACCTTGATTGGCTGTCCTCACCAGAAATTATTTGAAAGGAATTACAGCACTGGAAATGAGAGATGCTTGAGGGAAATTTTTATATGCAGACATTTATTGGTTAATATGCTGCTTGGGAATGGATCTGCCTTTTGCACAAAATGGAATGAATGGAGTTCTTTCATGTAAATGTAATGATTAAAATGGTAATACTTAATACCAACCAAAAAGCCCTGTCTTTCACATTCCTGTGAAAAAACAGATTTTCACATGGTTACCATCTTTTAGCATAGATTAAAAATATAAAACTTTCACTGGAAGCACTCTGTTTATTTCAACTAATATTAGAAAATAAGCTCAACATTTCAGATATGAAACAGAGTTTAAAGAAAATCTGGCTTGGACTAAATGCAAGTAGAAGTCAAAGATTTCCGTCTCATGAGATTAAAAAATGTTTGAAAACATTCAGTTTCTCCCCCTTGGTGGATCAGTCATGCACCTATCAACCATACAGAGCATCTACCAATACCGAAACAGTCTCTGCCGATGGCTTCTCAGATTCTGGAGTTGAGAGAGAACAGCTTTTACTTTGACAGTTGCATTACAATCACTTGAAATAGCCACTTCTTTGTGTTGCTGAGGATTAATACATTCTTCTTGGCTAGCACCATAGATATTTCACCTTCTAGCTCTCTCAGTCAAACACAAACCAAAAATAGATCTACAAATATTAAATAAACTTTCTATGTTGTTTTCTTGGCTGCTTTTTTTTCAGATGCAAAGTGGCTTTTACTGTTTGTTCCTAGCATGGATTTTTTTTTTCCAATAGATTCACATCTATGAATACAATACTATAATGTTCTTCACTTATTATTTCTCATAAAGAAAGGTTACTGGTGTAAATGTTCCTTTAGAGGTTTCACTTTCTGGCTTGTAAGTGTGAGGAAAAGGCGAAAGACACCAAGAAGAAATCGAAGCATTTAAAGGCTCAAACTCTGGAAATACCAGAAACCACTGGAAATCAGGGCAAGAACACTTCAATGTACATCTGGAAGCAGTAAGTGTTATTTAAAAGCAAGTCAACCAGAAGGAGGTTTTCCTTCTGAAAATAGCAAGTGCTGATGCATTTGGCGTATTTAACAGTTTTCAGCAACCCAAGCAAAGGAGGATATTCATAAAGCTGTTACAAAAAAATCTGGAGTACTGCATTCTAAATAAAAATGAAGCATATGAGTGTTATGTGCTTTGAACCTGAAGGTTTCAAAGTATGTTGTAGTTTGTAAGATTGGGGAGGCAATTTTATCCGTTACAGGTATTGTGATAAAGCATGGAATTAGCCTGCCTTCAGGTAAGATCTAATGAAGATTTTTGGATTAAAAAAACCCCAGCTTTCCTATTTCAGAAAGCCACTGGTTTTCAACAGAATGAGGAGCAAATAATACAGAAGTAGACTCCTGGGAGAAGCAGACTCCAGATGAGGAAATTCAGAATCTGCCAAGAAACTGGTACTTGGATAACGGTTGGACTGGACAGTGCTCTGACACCCTACATATGACCAAGAGCTCAAAACAGCATAAGAAAAGATATTAGAGGCAGAAAACCACACAGCGCTTAAAATAATAAGCAAGGAATAACAACACAAACAAAGTAGATGGGAGAAACTGAACGTTATGCGAAAGTTTGTATTAATTTGACTGCAAGTGCCAGGGGTCTGAACCATGAACAAACCGCGTGTTGCTGACACCTCTGCCTTGGATGGCTGTTTTCCTAGGAACAAAGGATATCTGCAGAAGAAATAATAACCATGAGAGGAAATGGGACATTCAATTAGTTATATGTGCACAACTCCTAGTATTTCTAGGAATTGTGCTGTAACCCTAGAGCAAATCAACAGGTTGTAGAAAGATAAATGGGTAAGTTACTTTGTTTCTGTTTAAAAAACACACGTATAGATATAAATAAAAAAACAGGAAAATTTCTTAGATTTTTTTTTTATTTTCACATGGCACTACTAAAGATATTACAGCTGAAGAGCTGATGATGCATTAAGAAGATTTTTAGCTAGACATTTCTACTCAATACAGTGATACACGACAGTGGGGCACAATTTACAGGACACATATTTGAGCAGAAAACAGTGAAGCTTAGCTTTAGATATGTGACTACTAGTCCTCCTCATTCCTAATTTTTTTGAGTGCAGAGTATATACAAGAGCCTGGTAAAGTCTTTGTGTGAACTCTCTTAGAATGAAAGTGCCCTTCATTTAACATAGCCTATTCCACTATGAAAGTG
Source organism: Mesitornis unicolor (assembly GCF_000695765.1). Taxonomy (NCBI): domain Eukaryota; kingdom Metazoa; phylum Chordata; class Aves; order Mesitornithiformes; family Mesitornithidae; genus Mesitornis; species Mesitornis unicolor. The sequence continues at coordinate 10,590 of NW_010166421.1, forward strand.
AGTTAGGCTAAATTTAATTAAGGTCATTTTTAATTCTGAAGACAAATACATACTGAGGCATTTAATATAGCTTAGTCTGCTTTAAATTAACAGCTGTAATTAACTTGGAGATCTCTGTAGAAAAGACCTAAAAAGCTAAATTAAAAAACATCACTATTTTTGTTTTTAATCTTCTGTAAAAGGTAAGTGATTCAGAGTCAGTAAGAAGAAACAAATATCAGTACGATATTGATCACCTCTCAGTTATGATAAGCATGCAGACAAGAAAGTCAGCTATCCTGAAAGTGGTTTACTATATAGTTTTTTGAACTATGCATTTGAATAACTTTGACTACACAAGTACATTTAAATCTGTACTAGACTGTAATGTCAGACAACTATACCATCAAAGTTTCATTCCTTCTGTACTTCATGTGCAGCAATCCAAATACATTGTTGAACTACTAAAAATGCAAGAACAAAATATGCAATTAATTTTTTGTTGTTTTTTTCTCTACTTGATTTTTGTACACAATCAACTATTCAGAAGTGCAGCAAATCAAGATAACGTAAAATATATTGGTTTTCTTAGGCTGTGCAATCTATCATGTATTCAGAAAAATTGGAACACTTGTGTAGGACTGCAAAGGACATTTCCCATTGTGGATAATGAAACTTTTAAAATGAGCCTGATGGCAGCCAGATACCTACAAAAGGATCACAAAGTCAGTTACAAAGGCAGGTCAGTAAGAATTTTCCTTAACAGTAATTAGGAGTTTCTTCTGAATCACAAATTTGCAGGCAGTATCTTCTACAAATATGGAATAATCTGCAGAACAATTATAAGCAACTGAAAAAAGTGCTGCTTTACTGATAGGGAGAGGCTACAGCCCTTCTCCTGAATGATCCTGGGAGATAAAGGTCAAGAACTAAGCAGCTGCACTTGGCCATTGAGGAAGTCTGTCGTTTATCTCTGCAAAATTTGTCTACTCCGGAGGACACTGATCACAAGACAGCACCTGCCACCTCCTATGAATATACATACAGCCACTATCCATAGAAAATTTGACAAACACTTTCTTGTCAAGGGGCAATACTGCTGGCAAAAGCATACCTGTTTCTTAAACTTATGTTTAAAACTTCAGAAAAAACCCTACCTTGCAACTTTATGGCTCTTGAGAGGTTTGTGGTGAAGTGTAGTTAAAAATCAATAAGGGAATATACGAACCCTTTGCTTTTGTGTTTACGTTTTCTTTCACCAATGGCTAACCTGGGAAACATCTGATGCCAAGAAGGGAAGGGTGGCAATGGTGAAGTGTTGGCTGCTGATGTAAAGTTCCTTTGGAGCTTCTTGCTTTAAGTGTACCTAGTCACATCAAAGGAAACTCCTGATTAAGAATCCTTCCCTCTTTTAACCAAAATGTCCCTCAAAATTATGTCACAGTGTGCAGCATGCTTTCCTGAGGCTCCAGATTCCTTCTGGATTCACAGTTGGAAGGCATCAAAAAGCATTTTCCAGATCTGACAGAGCAAGTTGTTGACCAAGTTGGTCTAGTTTTGCTGTAAATTCAGGTGCTGGTAATCTCAGATACTGTGAAAACACAATTGTGGTTTAGATAGTTGTTCTATCACCTGATGACTACTCCCCACCTGGTGAGGGGAATTGGGAAAAGGAAAGGAGACCCATGGGTTGAAACAGAAACAGATTTAATAAAAATAATAGTAATAAACTAATATGAATAATAATATTAATATGAAGTCCACAACATCATACTCAGCTGATATAGCGGTCACAATGAGCCAGGGAGTAGGCCTTGGGAGCAGAATGACAGGCAAGACCCTCTATAGATGACAACCATTGAGGAATGAGAGAGGGCAACCCCAGCAAACTCCCCAATGTATAGTGAGCATGACGTATACAGTATGGAATAATCCTGTTGGCCACCTTGAGTCAGCTGCCCTGGTTTTTGCTCCCCCCAGCTTCTGCACCTGGCTAACTCAAAAACTGCTAAAGACCTTGATCACTACATGCCAGTGTTGGCCAAAAACTAAAACAAAGGGTCTTATCAACTTTGTTCCCATGAAATGAGGACCACAGTCTTCAAAAATGCAGCTTTCCTAAACAGAAAACTGATTCTATGATTCTATCCCAGCAAAGCCAGGACAATAATGTAAGACCTTTCACTCCTCTCTGTGAGGATGGGTCCTCAACAGGAAAGAATTGGGCAGCAGTGGCTTTGGTCTTACCTGCACAAGAATGTACTTCATTGCTCTCCACAGAGCTAGTGCAGGGAGCTGGGAGAACTGCTGTACTCTAGCTTTCATCCTTTCCCTTAGCACATCTACATGACATAATTGATATATTCTTGGCAGGTCTGAAATTATGCTGCAGTGATGAATATTCCTGTTTCTGGGTCAGAAGCTGTGAAATCTGGAAAATAACTTCCATATTCACGAAGAGATACATATGCTTCTTGGCACGTTAGCAACCTGCTAGAAAAACATCCCACGCTGGCAGAGCAGGGGTTAGCTGAGAGCAGGAAATCTGCCAGCAGTCTGGAACAACCTGACGTGAAAACAAAGAGTTAAATGCCAAATACATCAGGCTGTCTATGAGTAGAGAAGGAGGCTGCCAGGGGTATTCAGGTATGTAGGAATGTGGGATTTGGGGAACAGCAGTCAAATTCGGCATTCAACCCCTGCAGTTTACAGGCGCTGCTGCAGTGGTAAGGCAGGCTAGCCATATAATGAGAATTGCAACTAACGCAGGTACATATTCATAACCTGAGCAGAGCCTACATCCTCGGGGTAAGAATTATCAGTGCCGATGAGCAAAACCATCCATCTATATCTGCCAGTCCCTTGCAATGCAGGCACACTTTAAATGCGAGGGAAGAGATTTAAGAAGTGTAATGATTTAAATTTAGTGCTTTGTTTCAAAGGTATATTGAAAACAACTGCTGTAGTTGCTACAGAAATGCTGCTATCTCATCTAGAAATTGGAGTGATTATGGAGTGAAATGATATGTAACTCCAGAATTAATTACCTTATGAAAAAGTGATTTCCATTTAAAGCACGTGAGAGCCTTTGATCTAACAGAAATTTATCTTTTCTGTCCTGAAATGACCCTCTCATTTTCAGTTCTGAGTCTATGTAGAGTGGAATATGCAAGTTTCATCAAGGAACCATACATCTGCTACCGAGCTTTAGGCTTTACAGAGAAAAAGATTGGTCTTGCTAGGATATTCCTAATCAATAGTTCCCAACAAATATCTAGAAAAATGGATTAAAACCTGCTGTGAGTCACTGAAACTACATCATTAAATGTGTGTAGTTCTAAAACTGCTGAGCTGATTTTCTTAGAGTATACCTATTTTTTAAAATCTTACACAGATCAGCAAAACAAATGTGAATTTTTTAGATTGCACCATTACTGAAATATTCTAACATATCTAAACACAGCATTTTTCATATTTGCACTATTTGACTTTTTAACCAATTGCGTTGAAAGAAGACAAACTACTTTTGTATGAATAGTGATACACGGCATTTCAGCATCAAAGGAATTTATATAAGAAAACCAAAGAATTTCACATAAGAAAATTAGGCAAACTGAATATTAGGGCTAAGGTAAGTGTTAATGGTCTGAATGCTAAATAAATATATATAAATAACATATATAATCTATACTGTATTCATATGTTCTGCAATTAATACTAATTTGTTAATATAGTGTAAGTTGTGTAAGCAGTGTGAATAAGAATGCAAATGTCCAGCCCAAACAAGTCCTTATTTCTGTTATCTTCACTTGGACATGCAATGCTGGGATCGTGGAAGTGGTTCATTTAATGTTTCACAGCACTGTTGACTTAGATTTGTTTTTAACTGTGAGAGTGTTTAAGCATGTATGCAAATGCATCAGTGCCGCATGTGTATTCAGAGCATGTGCTTGCTTCAGAAGGAGGGTCATGCATTGCTGCACATGTACATGCAGCGCTCTGTGTGTATGCACAGGATTTTGCTGGAGTACGTGCAATGACCAGCTGATCTTTGTCCAGCAAATCCCAAAGGGCAGTGATGGCTATTGGACCTTGGTTGATCCTCACATATGGAGCTTATGCAGCATAATTTGCTAGCGAAGGGATGAGCTGTAATGCCAAGAATATGCTAAAGATGCTGCAGCGAGTGTATCGCATTTGTTAGTGATGCTGCTGCTGTCTTCTCAAGGATATCAAAATGCCTGTCAGCACCTGGATGAAAATCAGCTGACTCAGACTCGGTCTGGCCAAAATGGATACAACGATGCCTGGCACAGAGAGAATGTTTAAAACTGGGGTAGCATCTTTACCTATCTGTGATAATACCTTCAGACATTTATTTAAATACTACAGCTCCTCCGATTTCTATTTTTCATCATTGTCTGAGAGATCAAGATGGTCGATGGCAAAAGAACTCTCTTCTTTTCCCAAGCTGAACTTCTGCTGGTGCAGATCTGGCCATTGCAATCTCCATGCCCTTCCCTGGCAGCGAGTTACGGGTGCTCACT